>NC_037537.1:23962803-23967909 GCF_001531365.2 Cynara cardunculus var. scolymus
CGGATAGGGATGAACGGGTTTAAGAGTTTTTAAGAGTTTAAGAGTTTTAAGAGTTTTAGCCAAATGCTTTATAATATAGTATAGATATATATATAGAGAGAGAGAGAGAGAGAGAGAGAGATAGATGAGCCATCAAATAAAAGCCGGCTCAATTTGTGTAAACCAATCTCACCCATTCATTTTTTTGATTAATGGTTAAGATTAATCAAGGTTATTTTAAGAAAATAAAAAAAAAATTGAAAATACATTTTATAATACCGATAAAGGGCAAAAGGGTAAAACCAAATATTCATTTATTCAAAGAAACCATATCATGTATATTGTATATCATATTATTAATGAAACTAATCTATTTTTTGTAAAGTAATTTATTATTTTTACGTTAACATTTATTTTTATTAATGAAACTAATTTATTTTTCATCTTGCAATATTTCATGATGAACCGCCTACATTATGCACCCGTTTCATTTTTCATTTCATCTACTGAATGGATCACCTACACCATCACTGAAACGGGTTTCACCATGAAAGCAGTTCACTACCCATTGTTCATTTACGCCATGAACCAGTTTCACCTTCATGAACCTGTTTCATGTAAATTAATTTTTTTTATTTCACTCATGATTTGATGCATTATTTCCTTTACTCCTTACAATGTTTAAGATTCTGGAGCAGATTACAATCTTCAAGACCCCGAAGCAGATTCATCATGCAATTATTTCATGACGAACCAAATAAATTATGCACGTGTTTCATGTTCCATGTTTTCTACTAAACGGATCAACTACGCCATCATTGAAACATGGATATTACTCATGAATCAATTACAACATGACTCAGTTTCACCTTTATGAAACTTGTTTCATGTAAATTAATTTTTTTTATTTCACTCATGATTTGATGCATTTTTTCTTTTAATCCTTACAATCTTCAAGATTCTGGAGCAGATTACAATCTTCAAGATCCCGAAGCAGATTCATCATGTACCCGTTTCATCATGCACCCGTTTCATCATGCAATTATTTCATTACGAACCAAATAAATTATGCACCCGTTTGATGTTCCATTTTTTTCTACTAAACGGATCAACTACACCATCACTGAAACGTGGTTCACCATGCAACGATTTCATACTACTCATGAACCAGTTTCACCTTCATGAAACTTGTTTCATAAACATTATTTTTTTAATTTGAACCATAATTTACGATTTCATTCCATAATACAATTCAATCTTCAAGACCGTTTGCAGATTCAATCTCATAACAATATATCAAATTCAAATTTTTAATATTATAATATAATTAAATATTTAAATGTTACCATTTATACAATTTCCTTTATTACGTTTTCTTAATTAAGATTTATTAATAACTTCCATATTTAATAGAAAATATTGTAAATGACCGAAATACCCTTATTGATTAAATTTAATTAGAAAAAAATGGAATTTTCCTATTGGTCGAAATTGGTTTACACGGTTTCTTAGAAATGCACGGTTTTCATTTGAACGTGCCCTTATATATATATATAGTTTGTTTCAAATACAACTCATCGCATTTGTACAACCAATGCAACCCAATAAATTGAGATATTTATGGAAATGATGAGAGTTCGTTTATTATGATTTGAATATTTTATGAAATATGAATATGGTTTATTATTATGATCAATACTTTATATTAAGAAACAATCAAAACTTCTATGAAATCACATATTAATAAAATGAAATGGACGGTTGAGATTGGGTCGTATTGGTTGCACAAATGTCAAGGGTTGTATAATAACCAATCTCTCTCTCTCTCTCTCTCTCTCTATATATATATATATATATATATATATGGACTCATTCAAGGGAGAATTGACTAGTTTGTGGTAACCGTGAGATCCAATCTCAACCACAGATCAATAGATAAATTAGAAAATTTATTATTTTGGTAATTTTGAATTAAAAATTTAATGCAAGAACGTTTTAGGTATTTTCTCTTATCTCTTCACTGTAATACCTAAAAATATTGACTCTGTTAAATAAAAGACACAATGTGATACACAAACACATATAAGATGCATTGTGATACCACTGTGTTACATCTACGATCGACCACACAAACAACCTCAGCGTGATACCCAAGCACATAAACACACACATATATATATATATATATATATATATATACATGTAGGGGTTCATTCAAGGGAGAACTGACTAGTTTGTGGTAACCATGAGATCCAATCTCAACTACAAATCAATAGATAAATTAGAAAATTTATAATTTTGGTAATTCTTAATTAAATTTTTAATGCAAGGACATTTTAGGTATTTTCTCTTCTCTCTCTTCTCTTCTCTCTCTGTCCCCGTCTTCCGGCCTCCGATCACCGTCCTCCCATGATACCACAGTGTGATACTCAAGCACATATAAGATGCATTGTGATACCACTGTGTTACATATCCGATCGACCGCAAAAACGACCACAGTGTGATACCCAATCACATATAAGATTCATTGTGATACCACTATGTTACATATCCGATCGACCACACAAATGACCACAGTGTGATACCCAATCACATATAAGATGCATTGTGATACCACTGTGATATCACCGGAGGCCAGAGTACGGAGGCCGGGGGACGAACGTCGGGAGACGGAGAGAGAAGAGATGAGAGAAAATACCTAAAACGTCTTTGCATTAAAATTTTAATTAAAAATTACCAAAATTATAACTTTCTTAATTTATCTATTGATTTGTGGTTGATATTGGACCTCACGGTTACCACAAACTAATTAGTTTTCATTTGATTATGCCCCTATACATGTATGTATATATATGTATACATATATATATATATATATATATATATATATAGAGAGAGAGAGAGAGAGAGAGAGAGAGGAGCGGTCAAATGCAAACCACCCAATTTGTACAAACCGTGCAAACTACCCTCATCCGTCGATTTCATTGTTTAATCTTATGAAATTTTTTCATGAAATTGTTTAATCTTATGAAATTGTTTCATATATGGTTATGAAATTGTTTCATATAATACTTAATGAACTGTTTCATGTATTTCTCTAAAATTAAAATAATGAAGATGATAATATCCATGATTAACACCCTGCATAATAAAAATGATAATCAACCTCTCATAATTACAAAAAAATGAACAAAATAAAATATTATAATTAGTTGAATAATGTTTTTATGATTTATATAAATAAAATGGTTTGCAAAGTAAACCACCTCTCTCTCTCTGCTCTTTCTGTATTACTGTATATAGATTCCAAAATCCTACAATCAATTTAAATAGTTTCTATTTGAATGGGCTAGTCCATTAACTTCGGTGGACTAATATAGATCTCAGATGTGGTGGTACACAAGCCTAATCGATCAAGTTCAAGGACCAACTATAACCTTGAATCATTCATTTCATGCCCTTTTCTATTTTATTTTTAGCCAACTAAAACACTATTTAATTGAATTTGGTAGCTTATGGAATCTAATATTTTTTTTTAATGATTTTTATGAAATTATAATATATTTTATCTTTTGTTCACAAATGTAATAATGCATCACACAAGGACAACGAAGGAGATTTGTGAGCGGATTTGGTTAGGTTGAGAAGGGAAGTTATGATGAGAATCATAAGAAAAAATCTCTACCTTTGAATCAATCTTAATTGAATGTCAACACTAATGAGGCGTACAGTGATGCAACAAATCAATTCTTTTTCTAAAGCGCAATTCATGAGTGAGCATGAGATTGAAAATGAAGAGTTTTCTACTATTCTTACGCTTTTCACCGTAACTCCCGTTCTCACACGATCATTTGCTGAGCTTCTTAAAAGCTAAAAGTTGTGGGTTACCAATATTTTTCAGCATGATTTTAAGTTGATTTGAAGTTTATTGGGTTAGCCCACCACTTTAGACTATGGGGCAGGGGCGTTACAGATAGTATATAAACGGTCCTTGTGCCATCGGAATAGTAGGGCAAATATCATCGGGTATGACGGGTCCTCGAGATATCCTATATTAATAACTTTCATCATAAATTTAAGTTGATTTGGAGTTTATAGGGTAATCTACTACTTTTTCCTATGACGTGTTTTCAACAAAGTTATGTTATATTCCCATAATTTAACTGATTAATCTATAGAAATGATAATAATGATTAACATTTTAATTGTAGGGGTGACAATTTTATAACAAACTAAACTAACCAACATTTGTATCAATCATACCAGTATTAAATTAATATCAATTACAATTGGTTGATAGTATTGTACCAAATATGCTAAATTGATTGGTACACTGTATCGGAAGTTGTGTATCAAAGTAATACTATGGTACCGACTTATTTGATTATTTATTAATTTTTGAACTTTATGTTTTCTAAATATTAAACTTTGCAACTTCAATATTTTATTTGAACATCACACGTATTACCTGAAAACTCAAATAGTCAATTGACATTTTGACATAACCACACGTTTTCATATATATATATATATATATATATATATATATATATAACTTGAATTTATTACAAAACAGGTACCAACACATACCAACTGAAAAAAGTTAAGTTGATACCAACTACAGTTAGTTGGTACACAATATAAGATTTTTACATACTAATTATAATTGATTGATGTGGATTTTAATATTTCATTGTATATTTTTGGTCTCTGTCGATATTATAATATGGATTTATGTGATTTTAAACAAACAATAATGTTTCTTTTTTAATATATAAATTTGAAGATATCATAAAAATTTAAAAAAAATTTATTTTTATTTTTTATGTAATTTCTTTAATTCAATTTTTTAATTATAATTTAATTTAGGTTTAATGACAAAGTAATTTGTTTTTGGTTTAATAATATATCTATACTATATTATAAAGCATTTGGCTAAAACTCTTAAAAACTCTTAAAAACTCTTAAAACTCTTAAAAACTCTTAAAACTCTTAAAAACTCTTAAATCAGATTTTATCCCTATTCGATTTCATTCCATATCTGAATTCGAATAACTAACTGCAGATAAACACAATCAAATACATGATAAACATTTAATTTTAAATATAAAAAATCTAAGATATAAT
>NC_037537.1:23969414-23983433 GCF_001531365.2 Cynara cardunculus var. scolymus
ATTTCAAATAGTTAATTTGATACTAATATCGATATATTTTTGTCAAATTTTTATGATATCTTCAAACATATATTTTATTCAAAAATAAAAACATCATCGATTTCTCAAAATCACATAAAGTCATATTATAACATCGACTGAGATAAAGAATAAAATGAAATATTAAAATCCCGATATATTTCGCTGCATTGTGCAAATACGCTTCTAGTTTTTTATAATGATAATAACTAAGTATTCTATTAGAACTAAATACTTATCTTAATTATATTTTAGATATATTTAAAATAATAATTTATCTTGTATTTGATTATATTCATCTATTGTTAGTTACGCGAATTCAAATATGAAGCTTAATAAGTTATATTCATACATAATTTACTTGTAATCTTGAATTTTAAGTAATATGCATCAATAAGCAGTATTTCATGTATAAAAGATGGTTTTTAAGAGTTTTTGTCAAATGCTTTATAATATAGTACAAATTGATTGGAATACGATGTTAAAAAAAACTTGACACCGTAACAATTACACCTTGTTTATTTCTTTTATAAGCTATTTTTGCATTTGATTAGAACCAAAACCAAACTAGAAAGTCATTCTCAAGCGGGTAGACTTGATGTCATGGCTCATGTCATCCTACAATTAGCATCGTTTAAGATACAACAAATTATTAAAAATAAAATAAAATTGTATATTTTAATAATTCGTTTATGTAAATTACACCAAATATTCTATAGTTTGTTTTCTATTACGTGTTTGTGTTTGGTTCTTATGGTTATTAACGTTTTCCATTGAAGTGCCACATGTGCTAGTCACATGCTTTTTGGTCGTTTCCATGAAGCATACGTATAAATATGCTTTCAAGATTTAAAGAAAAGTTATAATTAAACCAAAGCCCCACTTTACTATACAAGTCCTCTTTCGCCTCCTACCAATCAATTTCCTGATTGTCGTGTTCTCTGAAGTCCAATTCACAAACTGAATCGTACCTCCAAGCGTAGACGAGCTATGGAGGAATCACGACACCACCATGTTTGGGACCAAAACCAAATGGCTTCCTTCTCCGTTCACCCCACCATAGTTACCCAACCAGCTCCATACACAGTTGACCTCACCGCCTCTTTGCCACCGCCACTATCAAATTCAAAGAAAAAACATATAAAATATAGGGTTTTCATTTATGGTTTTATATCACCAAATTTTTGAGTGAATCTGTACAATATTCTTTATTCATGTTGTTGATATTTTGCTTCTGCATTTATTTGTATTCATGAGAAATGCTACTTTGTGTTTATAAGAAATTATTATTTCACCTTTGTGTTTCGAATGAATTTACAGTTTTGAATTTTTAGGTTAAAAATTATGATTAAGGTCTCTATACTTCATTAATTACGGATATGGTCCTTATGGTATTCAGTTTATTATGGTCATGGTACTTCTCACTAACATAGGTAATACAAATTTGTTAACCTAGTTAAGTCATGAGACATTTTGATCATTTTACTCATGTTTGTTTTCTTATCGAATAATTGAAAAATGCTATATATATATATATATATATATATTCTAATCTAATATTTTTGTACATTATATAATTTGGGTAAAAAGTTGATTACCGTCAACCTCTCATGGAACCCACATCTAATGACGTCAATGTGATGGGGCATTATTTTGACTCACTCAACGGCTGGGATATGCCCGGGAGCCTACGATTGAACTCTGAACGTATCTTGTATTTAGGCAAAGTCGCTCCATCTCTTTGCCAACTGAGATACACGTCAAAAACTTTTTATATTATACTATTATTATATATTGTAATATATGTATGTATATGTATATATGGTTGGGTTCCGGTGAGAAGAGAAATTATGGTGAGAATCGTAAGAACTTGGATCAATCCTAATTGAATATCAACACTAATTAGGTGCACCGAAATGCATCAGATCAATTTTCTTCTAAAACACAATTCATGTGTTAGCATGAGATTAAAAGTGATCAACAGTTTGGATCTCTCTTTACGGTTCTCACTATAACTTTCTTTCTCATACGATCCTTCCGCACACACGCATACACACACACATATAGAGGCAGGATCAAACAAGAATGATACATATTTAAAAGAACACGAAAACGTGAGAATCAAATATGATTTTACACTAACATCACATACAAAACCACATGTGATTCAGGCGACCTTGTCCGGCGACCTGAAGACACAAAGTAATTCGGACATTTTTTAACCATTAATGTAAAATCACATGTTCATATTCCTTTAAATATGTACCTTCTCGTTTGATCTTGTCTATATATGTGTGTCTATTATCATAGGTTATTTTGAGAAGTAAAAAAAGTGATCATAACCCTTCATACAGTCAAGATTGGAATTGACTAGTAAAAAATTGCGGCTATGCGAAAAATAAAGAGGTAGCTTAGTAACTTTTACGAATAGACGACAAACGAGTTCATATGTGCATCCGTGTAATTCACATATGAACTATTTTAACTGATTCATATATAAATTATTGTGATTCATATAGTTCACATGTGGATTAATTAACGGGTTTGCATATGAACCCGATTGTCCTCCTATTTATAAAAGTTATGAAATTACCATTCTATCTTCCACATGTCCATGCGAGAAATCATTTGGTGCTTTACAGTCAAAACTACAAATGTTGACTAGATAAAAAGCTAAAATCACTTATTTACTTCTGAAATACTTACCAATTCTCAAATGAACTTCTCAATGTATATATATATATATATATATATATATATATATATATATATATATATATATATATATATATATATATATATATATATATATATATATAGGGTTGGGTTCACGTGAGACCCGTAAGACCAATTTATGTTCATTGATCGACTTTATAAGTTAATGATCTAATGGTCTAAATTGCACGATGGCAATTTTGTAATTATTGAGAAGTCTCGTGGCGTTTATTAATGTTTAGATTTTCAGATTGTAGATCTAATCCAAGGGTTGAGAATTGGTCTTACGGGTCTCACGAAAAATCATTGGTCTCACATGATCCCAAGTCTATATATATATATATATATATAAGATCATTCATTATTTCACAATTAAGGTATTAATCACCCAACTACTATAAACATCTTAAAAGAGAGGTAAATGAGATGTTGTAGTTAAATATTTAAAAACAACATAAAATTAATTAATTGCTTTGAACTTTTTTTTTAATCTACTCTTCAAAAGAGAGAAACATGATTGAAATGATTTTTAGGAATTTGGATTTGGAATCTTTTGTGTGCTTGATTTATAGGATTTAAAATGAAATGGAATAAATCATTTTTTTGAAATAATTTATAAAAATAATTAAATTATTAATTGATTATTAAACACGAATATTTCATAACATATTTTAAAATATTATCACATACAAATATTACGAAATCCCGTCAAATACCAATCATCCATTAGGATTTCAAAATCCATTATTTGTGAGATTTCAAATCCTTAAATCATTTAAACTAAACATTTTGATTGAAATGAAATTCAATTTTAAATTGCTTCAAATCCAATACAATCCGTTAAACCAAACGTATTCTGAATGTTTTTATAATAATTACAAATTAGATTTAGATATTATAATATAAAAAGAATATTAGATTACGTTATATAATATGTTTTTTAAATAGAAAAAATAGAGTTAAAAGACCAAAAAATGCCCCTTAAATTATTTGGGTTAACTGGTTTTTGTTAACTTTGTTACTGAGAAGAACGACAACTATAAAAAATTAAATAGCGAAGGGACATATTCATAATTATGAAGTATAGGCATTACCATTCTCCAAACGGGATGGGGTGTAAGCACGTTTATTGGAGCAGTTGGGAAAAACACCGACCTCTTTCTTTTTTCAATCGTTTGTTTTTATTAACCTGGATATCCAACCTGTTATGCGAGCCGACTAATCCCAGGACGATCACCTGCTTTGCAGATATCCCAGAGTCACTGCATTTGAACCTCCGTGGCCACAAGGAGATTTTTATTACTCATTGGATTTGAACCTGAGACCTCCTGGCATTTTTGATCTTTGAAGCCAAGCTCAAACCAATCATGCACCACCCTTGTGATTTTCTTTTTTCAATCGTTAGTCGTAACTTTTACATACCACAAGGACAAAAAACGTAATCAACTAAAACTTCCTAAAAAACCAAAAAATTACCAAAATTCCTTCACATGACTGACACTGACACAAACACATGGAGTTAACAGAAGAAAGATAACGACCGTTAAGGTCTAAGACAAAATTCGTAATGAAATACATGATATAACTTCGAAAGTCGAGCGACGACTTCAGAATTACTTTAAACCACATGAACGGTTTTTATAATTTACTATAAACTAATAATTAATTTTCTTATTAATTTATTCATCAAATTAAATATTATATTTATTTAAACACAAAACCCCAATATAAAAACAATTATAAACAAATAATAATAATAAATAGGTCTAAATATGACGTAATTTAAATTAGTTAAATAATAAATGGGATCATTTCGTAATTAATTAAATTAAATGATTAGCAGATCAACCTATATCAAACAAGTAGATTATGGTCTGAATAAAGCCTCGTTTCTGCAGTTGTGTGATTCATGCATTCCCGAATTTTTAGGAATTAAAAATTCATAATATTCTTCAACTTCATGGGAATTTAGACCTCATAAAATAATTATTGGTAATTAAATTTTCTTAAAAATACATTTTTTTTTCATTATATTAATTATTTATTTAACCCTTGCTAACTATTATAAAATACCATTATTATTTATTTTGGTTAAAAAACCAAGGAGAAGTTAAATATTTGAATTATAATTAAATATTTTAATTCAAGTTATATGTTAAATTAAATAATGTATTTATGTAAATACATCTATATTGTGTCTAGAGACTGTGAACATTCGTTTGAGAAGTCTTTAAATCGTGAGATTTTTGAGAACCGGTGTATCATGTGTTATTTCATATGATTTTTTTTTTATGACTAGAATTTAATGTAGTATAACATGTATTTATTTTACAATGTGTTTGTTTCACATGTACGTGGTTTACAGTGTGAACTTTTTTGACATGTTTGTGAAACAAAAGTTTATATAAAAAGTTTCACATTGTGAACCGAATACATATGAACCAAAAAATATATTCTCATGGATTTCACAAATTTTAGAGTTTTTAAATGATTAAACCCGTACTCAAAGAATAGAGAAACCATATATATTAACCATATTTATTTCAATGATTCTTTTTTCTTAATATTATAATTTAATAAACACAAATTAGAAACCATGGCTTATAAACCATAACCTTTTTTTTTTCTTCTAGAATATGTCATTTTCTAAAACTAAATCCGATTAAATAATCATCCGATGAAACACTCTAACAATAAACGATGTAACTGCGGTGCTATCAGATCCGATATAAGACTCAAAAAGTCAGATCATTGAACAAGAACTTCATTCGAAAAATCGTCAATTGTGAATTGAAATAAATACCTAATAAGGTCTCGTTAAGTTTTTTCAATATATGCAGATAAAAATAAATCATATGACCTTTATTTGTAATCATGAATTTGTAAATCAGTTACGCACACCAGAATAAAAACCTGTATAGTATATGTAGGACGTAAATTATAAAAACTTGCTGACACGTTAGACCTAAAAGTAATACAGGACAAAAATGGTATGATCGAATAAAAAATAAAAAGGTAAATTAAATGTAAAGAGACAAAATTTGTACTTTACTTGTTTATTAAACTATTTAAGGCAACCATAATGAGACAAGTAGACACAATCATTTATTAAATAACAATTTCGTATACTGTTTTTATAGATAATATATTATAATGTAAAGATTAATAGTATATTTAGTCATTGTTTGTTTTTTTCATTTTCAGCTTTTAATTATCATTTATGTCTGATTTGTTTAGATATTTTGTAATTCAAATTATTTGTTTTTATTATTATTTTCAGAATATCTTATTACTTAATATGATTTGGATACAGAAGAGGTAAATTAATATCTTAATTCCTTTTATTTCTCTTTTTTATTTGATTCTCTTTGGTTATTTTGCTTCTTTTTTCATCAAGGACGTCACCGTCTTTTCATCACCCACGTGAACTGGAATCCCCCACCTTTCTCTCTCTCTCTCTCTCTCTCTCTCTCTCTCTATATATATATATATATATATGAGCGTTCAAATGAAAACCACCATCATTTGTAAAACCGTACAAACCACTCTCATACGTCGATTTAATTGTTTGGTCTTATGAAATTTTTTCATGAAATTTTTTCATATAATACTTTTTTTGATGAATTTGTTTCATATATGGTTATGAAATTTTAATGAAACTGTTTCATGTATTTCTCTAAAATTAAAATAATGAAGATGATAATATCTATGATTAACACACTCCACAATAAAAATGGTTAATCAACCTCTCATAATTACAAAAAAATAAACAAAATGAAAAATTATGATTGGTTGAATGAGGTTTTCACGGTTTTTACAAATTGAGTGGTTTTTATTTGAACGCTCCTATATATATATATATATATATATATACACATATATAAAAGTTAGCTTAAAAGATTAATATGAAATAAGAACTTCTATTGGTGATCTATTTTCTATCAAAAGTATCGATCTTTCCACAAATAAACTCATCGGCGTCAATCCATTAGAAATCTGAAAGATATCCAAAAGGTTCTTACTGTGTTCAATCTGTTAAGCAATTGTAGAGATGAATTTCGGCAATGAAAATTTTACGAAAATCAAGAGAGTTTTACAAAATTTTTGCACCTGGTTTTACAAAAACAAACTATTGGTTTAGACTTCAGATGTTTAATCAGTTTACAAAAACAAACAGTCTTATAATTTAGATTTCAACACCAGCTCTTATTAATCATAATTGAAATAGGACCTCAGACTTCAACATCTCTTAAAAAACAAACACCACCTTACATTTTTTATATTTTGTTTTATAAATAAATGTAAGCAGAATGTTGATTTTTTTATTAAATAAAAAGAAAAAAGAAATTCAGTTTTTTTTATGCTTACTGTAGCATTAAATGTGAAAGAATATGCATGATTCATTGCTTCTTTGTTTCGTTATCCAAAACATATATATTTTTATATATAATTGTTTTTTATTTTTATTTTTATTTTTCCAAATCTATCCCTAGTTACTTTAAACTACCCCACATTTACTTATGA
This sequence comes from Cynara cardunculus var. scolymus, assembly GCF_001531365.2. Taxonomy (NCBI): domain Eukaryota; kingdom Viridiplantae; phylum Streptophyta; class Magnoliopsida; order Asterales; family Asteraceae; genus Cynara; species Cynara cardunculus. Next base: position 23,976,672 of record NC_037537.1, read on the forward strand.
GCTCATTAATTTTATGAACATATTACAAATAATTTTTTTGAGGCTTGAAATGGTGTGAGATTTGTCGTGGTGACAAGATCAAGTCTTAAATTTTGCACATTACAATGAAGACGTAATATTTTTTCAGACGTGATATAAGACGGTAAATTTATATGCCATATATATATAATTATATATACATATATGTTTTTTATTTAATCAATAATATAATGACATTAAATTTCGTTACAAATCTTGTATATTAACGAGTATTATATAAAGAGTTCGTGATCAAATAATCAAAAATAGAACTTTAAAAGATTTTACAACTTCGTTTTAACCGTGAGTTCATGACATGCGTGAATCCATGAAACTTTGAGAGGTTTGATTAGGTAAGTTTATAAAAGTATAAAGGCTAAAAGTGTAAAAACACAAAAGTTAAAAAAAATAAGAAAATTAATTAAAAAAACTTAAAAAAGCTCGCCATGGCCTGAACCATGCCTTACACAAACACTACAGAGTTATGAGTAAAAAATTGTGGTTTGCTAAAGTTTACGTACTGTGAAAATGGTTACACGATTTTACTACAGATTACGAAAGGGTTATGGTAGCATCAAATATTATGGGTTATTAACTTTTGACTCGTAACTTGGGTGGAAATGACTTTTTTAAAGACAAGATTATGTTATTTGTTACAATTCATGGGTAAATTAGTCGTAATCTTTTTTGTAAATATATATTTTTAATATTTTTGGGCTCGAATGTTCATGATATTTGTTACGAAAGATTTTTCATCCAAGAGCAAAACCCGCCTTCCATTTTACATTTGTATTTTTCGTCTATCTCCGTTAGTAAGTTCCAACGGTAGCGATAATTTTTTTTTCCAGATGATTTTACGAAGTCTCTATTTCATCATCTTCAAAAGTTGTTTACCGAAGTCGTTATTCACAAATTCTCGTTATAATCTCATCTCAATGATCCGTTCATGTGAAGGCCTACCAAATATCATGAAACTAAAAACACGTTTTAGAGATATTACAACAACATTAGGTTTATAAAACGTCTAAATGTCTAAGCATCCTAATAGAGTATTTTATAAGGACATTATCTAAAAGCGTTACAATGAATTCATATGACGTTTTTGAATGTTTTAACAAGTTTTTTAGTACATTTTCAAAGTAAAGTGTAGTATTAGTTGCTTTATACGACACTATTTGAAAAAAATATCATATAAACACAACTGTCGTATAAAAATATGAGTTTATAGAACATTTCTCGAATTTTTTATGAAATTACTAATACATACACTTTACTTTAAAAACGTTTTAAACGTTCTATAAACTTATAATAACACTTTTATATATGACGTTTTATAGTTTGATTATATAAATTTAAGTCCTATAAAATAAGTGATTAGGATGTCTAGACATTTTAAGCGTTCTATAAACACTGGGTTGAATTTGAGAAAGGACAATTGCATACCTGTTTTAGGAAAGTGCAACAACCCATAATATTTGATGCTACCATAAAATTGATATTTTTCATATAAAATTCAAAATATTTTTTGATTAAACATTTTAAAAAATATATCATATGATGATTTTACATATTAAACTTAAAATAGTGTATTATTTGTATTGAAAAAAATCATATGCTAATTTTATGCATAGAGTGTTTGTTTCAAATACAACCTGTTACATTTGTACAACCAATGCAACCCAATAAATTGAGATATTTATGGAAATGATGAAAGTTCATTTATTATGATTTGAATATTTATGGAAGATGAATATGATTCATTAATTATGATCAATACTTTATATTATGAAACAATCAAAACTTCAATGAAATCACATATTAATCAAATGAAATGAACGGTTGAGATTGAGTTGTATTAGTTGCACAAATATAGAAGGTTGTATAATAATCAACCCCTCTCTCTATATATATTTTATCTTTAAATTATTTAAAATTTATATTATATTTTAACTGGAATCTATCTATTATTATAGGTTTGATACAGTTTAATCATATTTAAAAATGTTTGGTATAATTTAATCAAATTTAAACTCTTTCTAGATGTTTCTAAGTATTGCTTATTGTGGTAGATTAATAGTATTTAATTTAATATATTAAAAAGTAAATTTCATTCTTGGAACCCTGTGGTTTATGTGTTTTAACACTTGGGGTTCCTATTTTGAGTATTTATGGATTACGTCCTTGCGGTTTGCATTTTATAACACAATGGGTCTCTAGATCTAACTTCATCCAAATTATTCCGTTAGCTTAGTTAGTTTACATGGGTATTTTGGTCATTTAAATTATTTTATATTAAAACCACATGAACCAAGAATGTAATTTACTTTATTAATTATTAAACAACAGGGACATACCGTCTCGGGAGCTTCCGGTCATTTTCTCCAGGCAATGCCCTAACATTTTCGCTCATCTTCTTCGGGATAGTAAACCATTTCTGATCATTTTTCTCGGGGGCAATACCTTATCATCAACCTACACATCCACACATACCAAATCATTCCTAATCAGCAAAACTCAACCTAAATTAACTCAAATTTATACCCTAACCAGAACATAACATAACCCAGAAACTCAAATACAAACACAAGAAAATCAGTGTATATCAGTTTTTGTTGATAACATTGTACAAACACCAGATAAACAACAAGGTTTTATAAGAAAACCAAAAACCCTAAACCTATATATGTATATCTTTACATCCTAATTACGAGAAACAAACAAACGAATCTTCAAAAAACCAAGAGAAGCTGTTATAAAAATCGATAGGCCGTATCTTCTAAAACCAAAGGAGGTTGGTGATCATAAGAGGCTAGAGGAGGGGTTTTATGCATCTGGAGAAGAAGAGGCGAAGAAAGGGAGTTCGTAGATCTCGATCATGTGGGTTTTCAACATTAGTCGGCGTTCCTTCTACAAGGATGTAATCCGCAGATATTTCAAAAATAGGGACTCAAAGTATTAAAACAAATAAATCACAGGGACCAAGAATGTAATTTTCTCTATATTAAATTTTGTGAGTTTAAATAAATATGGAAATTCCATTTCTATATTTATGGATGGATAAAAAACTGGTTTTGAGGATATTTAAATATGTAATTTTGGATGATTTCTACAATTTTTAGTTTTTCAGAAATTCCGTTTATTATATAAATTTATTTGATAGTTATATTTAAAAAATTTAATGTCTTAATAACAAAAAAGTTTGTTCGAGGGTACAATTGTACTTTTTACAAAACCAGATATACTCGAATTATATCTGGGAACGACACTAAAAGTCATTTTCGGATGTAACGGACAAACCCTTTTGACTTGTATTTGAAGACAAGACCCGACTGTTTATGAAATTTGAACTTGAATGTTAAATCCATATTGCAAAGTTTGAATTCGATTATATTAAAAGACGTTATTTTTTATAGCAACTCGATAAGGATTAATTCATGCATTGACTATAAATTTATCATATGAAATGATTTGTAATTGATTGTAAATTTACTAATTAATATGTCCCTGACCCCATGTTAATGTAAGAACCCATTCCCGTTAGTAGAGGGTCCGCACGAGTCAAATTTCCATACCTAATGAACCAATATTCATGAACACCGTATTAGTGTTGATCTTCAATTGAGATTGATCCAAGGATGGAGATCTCTTATCATCATAACTTTCATTTTCATCGAAACTCAACCATATATATATATATATATATATATATATAGAGAGAGAGAGAGAGAGAGAGAGAGAGAGAGAGACGAATGATCGTGTGAGAAGGAAAGTTATAATGAGAAACGTAGGAAGAGATCTGAACCGTTGATCAATTTTAATTTCATGCACACTCATGAACCATGTTTTAGAAGAAAATTGATCCGGTGCATCTCGGTGCACCTCGTTAGTGTTGACATTCAATTAGGATTGATTCAAGTATGCAGACATTTTCTTGCGTTTCTCACTATAATTTTCCTTCTTACCAGAACCTAACCCTCCCCCCCAACACACACACACACACACACACACATATATATATATATATATATTTTAATAAGTTGAATAAATTATGAAATACAATAAATTTCACAAGTTAAATACTAAGTTCTTAAAATTTATAGGCCATATAAAAAAGCGGGGATGCGTACCGCAACCTAAAACTTGTGATAGTGATGTCCTTATAATTTATTAATACTAAATATTTTTTTAGTTACATCAATTTTATAATCAAGAAGCATTAAAGCTAAAAAAAATTACGGTTCAAGGCGACAAAAAACATAAAAAATTAAAACGGAAGCAGACAAAATGTTTACATCACATAACTCAGGGACTGTGTTAGACCTTACTCTGAAATAATATTTAAAATAGAAACGAAAGTTAGTTGTCGTATGATTACGAAATCAGATTCTCAACCTGTAATGACGACAACCCGTTTACAAGAGCAAAACTCGAGCAATTGCGTGTGGAATGAGTTTGGGGTTCTAACCACGTGTCTGAAGAAAAAACGAGTGAAAGTTATATATAACTATTTCTAGTTTCAAGAGTACTAGAATGTTATCACTTATATGTGACATCTAATATAAAACTTGATCGATGTAACTTTTAAATGATACACATAATGACTTTTTTTTAGAACTCCCGAATTCGTGAGATTTCTAAAGAAAAATGTGTGCTATTTTATATGATTCTTTTTCATCTATGACTAGAAGTTAATGCACTAATTAACATGTATTTGTTTCACATGTAATCGGTTCACAATGAGAAACATTTTGTTGTATTTGTGAGATAAAAATACAGGCATAAAAGTTTCATGTTGTGAATCCGCATTGAGAAACAGATATATATGTTAATCAATATATTAAATACTATAGTTAGATGAGAAAATCACGTAAAATAACACTTTAAGGTAGAATTTTTCACGGATCTTATAAATGGAGTTCTCAAATGATTAAACTTGTATATATAGGGAAAGGTTCAGAGGAGAACACCCTTTTACTATGATATTAATCAAAGATGCAAACAACCTTTGGCAATTTCTAGGTTGCGGGCCAAGTCGCTCGTACACGACTAGGCCTTTTCACATGCATTATCATACGTAATAAAAGTTTTTGATGTGATACTATAATCAATCATATGTGTACTAAATCAGAGATGCAAACGACATCTGGTGCGACCTAGGTTGCATGACACACCATCTGCACACCACCAAGTCCCCTCATGTGTATTATCACATGTGACAAGGGTGTGTAGACGATGTGTCCTGCGACCAAATGTTATTTTGGTGCAATCTAAATCATGTGCTATTTTGGTGTTCTCTTTTGAACTTTTTCTTATATATATATATAAGCTTAATCATGTGTTATTTTATCATATATGATAAGGATATTCTTGTGTTTTGGTAAAATAAAAGTGTTTATATGTGTGTGTGTGTGTGTGTGTTGAGGGAGGGAGGGAGGGGGGGGGGGGGATCATCTGAGAACTCCATAAATTGGATAACCGTGAGAACTTTTATGTTAAGGTATTGTTTCACATAATTTATTTCTCATCTAAGGCCATCATTTATTGCATTGATGAATATATATATATATATATATATATATATATATTTGTTTATACAATGTGTTTGTGGGGCCTAATCAAATAAGAACTAATTAGTTTGTGTAACCGTGAGGTCCAATCTCAACCACAAATCAATAGATAAATTAGGAAATTTATAATTTTGGTAATTTTTAATTAAAATTTTTAATGTGAGGACATTTTAGGTATTTTATCTTCTCTCTCCTTTCTTCTCTCTCCGTCTCTAGGCCTCCGACCACCGTCCTTCGATGATACCATAGTGGTATCACAATGTATCTTATATGTGATTGGGTATCACACTGAGGTCGTTTGTGTGGTCGATCGGATATGTAACACAGTGGTATCACAATGCCTCTTATATGTGCTTGAGTATCACACTGTGGTATCACCGGAGGAAGGTGACCGGAGGCTGGAAGACGGGGACAGAGAGATAAGAGAGGAGAGAAAATACCTAAAATGTCCTTGCATTAAAATTTTAATTAAAAGTTACCAAAATTAAAAATTTCCTAATTTATCTATTGATTTATGGTTGAGATTGGATCTCACGGTTACCACAAACTACTCAATTCTCCCTTGAATGAGCCCCATGTGTTTGTTTCATATGTATACGGTTCACAATATGAATCCTTTTTACATGTAACTTATATCTCACAAGCAGACTAAAAAGATTTGCATTGTGAAACAAATATATGTTAATCAATATTCTAAATCTTAGTTTTAGATGAAAAAAGATCATATAAAATAACATATGATGAACAAGTTCTCAAGGTTATCACAATTTCATGTATTCTAAAAAAGGTCATATATATATAAAGAGAGAGAGAGAGAGAGAGAGAGAGAGAGAGGTGGTTTCATTTACAAACCCAAGTATTTGTATAAATCATACAAACCAATCTCAATTATTCATCTATTCTAATGAACATATGATTCGATGAATATCTAGATTGTTTCCCCAATACAAAACATTGATCATAATATTGAACTCTGATAATATGCCACATATATTTAAATTATAAAAAATAGACTCTGATCATTTATATAAATATATCTCAATTAATTTTCTATAATTTGTACTAGTGGTTGAGTTTGTAGAAGATATATATATATATATATATATATATATATATATATATATATATAGACTTGAGATCATGTGAGACCAATTGTTTTTCGTGAAACCCGTAAGAC
>NC_037537.1:23983613-23994255 GCF_001531365.2 Cynara cardunculus var. scolymus
CACCCAATTTGTACAAACCGTGCAAACCTCATTCAACCAATCATAATTTTTCATTTTGTTCATTTTTTTGTAATTATGAGAGGTTGATTAACCATTTTCATTGAGGATGGTGTTAATCATGGATATTATCATTTTCATTATTTTAATTTTAGAGAAATACATGAAACAGTTTCATTAAAATTTCATTAAATATTATATGAAACAATTTCATAACCATATATGAAACAAATTCATCAAAAAAAGTATTATATGAAACAATTTCATAACCATATATGAAACAAATTCATCAAAAAAAGTATTATATGAAACAATTTCACAAGATTAAACAATTTTATGAAAAAATTTCATAAGATTAAATAATGAAAGCGACGTATGAGGGTGGTTTGTACGGTTTGTACAAATGAGGGTGATTTTCATTTGATTGCTCCTCTACATATATATATATATATATATACACACAGAGAGAGAGAGAGAGAGAGAGAGAGAGAGACGAGTTCATTTGAGAAGCTAAGAAGCGATCTTAGCTCTTCATCTAGCCAAGATTTGCGGCTTTAACTGTGAAGCACCGGATAATTTCTCGTATAGTATGCGGAAGATAGAGAAGTAGTTTCGTAACTGTTACAAATAAGCGGCAAAACAAATGTATATGTGAAATCATGTGATTCACATATGAATTGCATGTTCATATTTGAACCCATGTAATTCATATATGAATTATTTAACTGATTCACATATAAACCTGTATGATTCACATATAAACCTGTATGATTCACATATGAAACTTGTGTGATTTACATATGAACCCATGATTCACATATGAGCTAACTAACTGATTCAAAATGAACTATGAGTTCACATATGCATTTATGGATTCATATATGCACTTGTTTACCATCTATTTATAAAAATTACAAAATTACCCCTCTATTTTCAATTGACTAGTCAAAACCGTAAATCTTGACTAGTTAAAGTCACAAATCTTGACTAATCAAAACCATGCAGTCAAAGTTGCAATTTTTGACCAATCATGATCGTATGAAGGAGCTAAAATCACTTATTTATTTCTTAAATGAACATCTCCATACACACACACACACACACATATATATATATATATATATATAATGTTGAGTTCCGATAAAAAGAAGAGTTAAGGGGAGAAGCGTAAAAAGGGATCTCACCTTGGATGCACATTAGGATGAAATGCACCGATTTAATTCCCATATCAAACACGATTTATGGGTCGGGTTGAGATTAAGGGGGTGTTTGGGATTGCTTATAAAAGAAGATTTTTAACTTATTTTAGTCTGACACCGGTGATAAGCTGTTTTTTGGTGTTTGGATAAGAAAAAAAAACTGTTTATACCGGTGTCAAACCGGTAATAAGCTGTTTTTGATAAGTTAATTCTTCCTGACTTATGAAAAACTGTTTATTATCAGTTTATAATTTTAACAATGTTTTATTTAACTCCGGATTGATACCACATAAGTTAATAAACACTTTTACAAAAAGATAGCAATCCCAAACACCCCCTAAAAATGATCAAAGGTACAGATCCCTTCTTACGTTTTTTATGTTAACTCTCCTTCTCAAACAATCATTCGACTATATATTTTATTTATTTGTTTATGATGATGTAATATAACTGGATATAGATAGTTACCGCCGCACCACCTCTTCATTTCTTATTGATTGTCGCCATTTCAGATGCCTCATCCATGATTCCTTTTACACACACCTTATGTATTTATGTGTATATATATATTGTATGTATATATAAATATGTTTATCGTCGTTTTCATCTTCATCATATCAAACTCAACAAAAATGGATGAGAGAGCAGACTCATCGGAAAATCACATCAGCCATTTCAATGGCGGCAACTACATGTTCCAAGGGGATTTCATGCCAGAAACCGAATTCGACAATTTCATTTCAACCATTCGAACCGAGACTGCAGATCCTATTGAAAAATTCTGTTTCGACTACGAATGCAATCACTTTACCAACTGCTGCACCGATTTGCAACTGCCGCCAACGTCGTACGGTCTCAATCAATCCGTCATTGCCGGTGCCGGTGCTTGTACTGAATTTGGCGGTTACGATGCGATGGATCCGAATGTGAATCTGATTTGGAACCAGGAAGGGGATCAGGATTTGAAAGGTTCTGACGTTTACGGAGATGATCATTCGTCGGAGACGGCTACCACCGGAAATCCAGATACGCCAGGAAGGAGCGGCGGTGGCACGAAGACAGATCGGTCGAGAACTTTGATTTCCGAGCGGAAGAGGAGAAGCGGAATGAAGGAGAAGCTCTACGCGTTGCGTTCGTTGGTACCTAACATCACTAAGGTTCGTCGCTAAAAAAGCTATTCGCGACGGACGTTTTCGTTGCTAATTATTTTGCCACTGAAATAATATGCTGACTTGGCATTCTGAAAAGTCAATCTGCTTACGTGGAATATACCTATTGAATTGTTCAATTATTTCAATATATACCCACTAAAAATGACGCAAATTTGGTCATTTATATCATATTTGGTTGATTTTCTTTAATAAATTTTTATATCGATAGCGAGTCTGTAATATTTTTTAAATAAAAGTAACGAATTTTGTCCGTATACAGATGGATAAAGCTTCGATAGTCGGAGACGCTGCACGATACATTCAAGAGCTTCAAACGCAAGCGAGGAATTTAAAGACCGACATTGCAACAATTGAAGCTGCGAAAGACCAAAAATCATCATCCCAAAATTCGAAAAAGATTCAGAAATCGAGATCATTTCCGTTATTGAAGAAGATATCTAAGGTCTCGAAGAATGTTGTCCTTTAATAAAACATTTGAAATGATATATATATCCAACGCTAACTTCAATTTTTTTTACGGGATTAAATTTAGATGGATATGTTTCAAGTGGAGGAAAAAGGATACTATGTGAGACTTGTCTGCAACACAGGACAAGGTGTCGCGGTGTCGCTCCATAAAGCACTCGAGTCGATTACGAGCTTTCAGGTCCAGAGCTCGAATCTTGCAACTGTTGGTGATAGTTTTGTCTTGACTTTCACCTTAAACGTAAGCTACTTTTCATATTATAGAAGTTTGTTTATTTAAGACGGGTAATTAATTTCCGTGGGTATGAATCTACAGGTTACAGTGTGTGAATTTGACATAAACCTGCCAAATTTGAAGCTTTGGCTTGCGGGGGCTTTTCTTAACCAGGGTTTCGAATTCACAACGTTTCCCTCAGCCTAAAAAAACATGACGAATACGGAGAGTGTGAGTATTTTTATTCGCTCTCACACACGCACGTGTATCAGGAGTTAGTTTTCATGATTTCAGTTTTAATTAAAATGTATCAACTACGACATGTAATATTTTTTAACAAGTAATGTTTTAATTACCACCCGTGTCTCGTAGTGTTTTATTAGACATGTGGTTTAAGGAAAGATTAACTTTTTTAATGTTGAATTGAATCTTTAAATTGACTTGAAAATGACTAATAACAATAAAACATTGAATGGATTACTCGCGTTTAAGAAATAAACGAGTGATGACTCGGCCTAATGATATGTTAAACATCATATTCAAATTGAATTCAATAACAGATCTAAAACCCTCCAGATCTTCTAACTTGACGATAAACCAACATTGCATTAGTCGAAACACAAAACAGGTTCTATAAAAACGTAAATCGTTGGATTGTCAATTGACGATATTGTAGTTCCAAAGTAAATAAGCAGTCAAAAAAGACATGTTGGACAAGCATTGCAGAACAACCTGATACATAACATATACGTTTAGAAATACAGCTAAAACATATTAGATTCGTTTAGGAATGGCAACGGGTCGGGTTCGAGCCGGGTATTGGAATCCTGTCCCCGAAACCGATAGCTAAAACCGTCCTCGAAACCGCTCCGATCCCCGTCGGGGATCCCCATTGGGTCCCCACAGTTTATCCGATCCCCATTGGGAACCCGTTAAGGGTAAAAATCCTCTTTTTCACTATAGATTATAACCGAACTCGAAAATGATCTAAAAAAATTACAATATATTAATTTTCACAATTAAAAGTAAATTACAATTTTTTTAAAAATGTAAGTTTAAATGTCTCAAACATAATCGAACCAATTACAAACAATGTATTAAATTACAATATAAAACTAAACAAAAATTCAAACAAATACAACTAAAATCACGATTTTATACAAATAAACTAGACTTTTTCGTGAAATTTATTTGGGTTGTTGAGGTAAAATGGATAAAAGTCTTTTAATTTTTTTTAATAATAATATTATATATACATATATATATATATATACACATCGGGCCGGGCCGGGCCGATGATCACCGTCCCCGTTAAAATCCCCGATCCCTGCCCCGTCACTGATAAGATGTCCCCGAACCCGACCCGAAAGTTTCGGGTTTCGGTTTTCATCATCGGTTTCGGTTTTTTTGCCATTCCTAGATCCGTTCACATTAAAAAAAAAACCTTTTACATTTTATTTTATTCATCCAATTTATTTATTTTTACCAAATTAAAGGATGATAAAGTATTGATGGTAGTAAATTGTTGTTGGTGATTTGGGATCATTGAAAATCTTGAGTAAATTAAACAAATTGGATCTAGATTTGATTCTATGAATGTGATCCTATCAATTTGGATAAACAATGATTAAGGCATAAACAACGTTTTAATTCAACTTATTTCCTCTTTAATTAATGAAATTCAGATGTTTAATTGGATAAACCGATTTCATTCTTATTAATTAATCAAAATTGCAAAAAATCTTTTAAAATACGTCATTTATAATGGATTTAATTTTGTTAAAAAATAAAATGTGTTTATTTAAATAGAAAATTAATAAAATAACTATTAAACATTATACCAAAAATAAACACTAATCGCCCTCAGTTAAAACATGTTAGATTCCGACCATGTTTAATACGGGTTATTGTTGTCTGATCTGGTTGTTTAATTTTTTTTTAAACTAGACCGAAAGTGACGTTTTGAAAAAAATTCAAGCAACGGGATTTGAAATGAATTATCGAGACCGGTCAAAATATATCAGAAAAATATGGTTTGCTCTGACGTTGTGATGGGCTTTATAGTTTAAGTTAACTTTGTGGTAATACGGTCAACTAAGCCTTATTTAGCTACTACAGGAGCAACTGTTCATGGACATTATGGGGAAATCATTTACGAAGGAGATACATTAGTTACATTTATATATGAAAAATCAAGATCTGGTGATATAACGCAAGGTATTTCAGAAGTGGAACAGATATTAAAAGTGTGTTCGATTGATTCAATATCGATGAATCTTTAAAAGAGGATTGATCTAATAACCTATAACCAATGATGATCGAAAAGGGGCCGGTCGTTCAAATTAATATATGGTTTATAATTTGTTGTTAGGATTAGGGAATATTTGGGTTTTGGTCAACATTATAACACCAAATTTGGTATCATACAATGGATTTACATAAATTTGGTGTTAAACTTTCTTTAATTACCATGTGGTCCATAATGGCTTCTGTTCATGTGATCTTAGTTTATTAGAGTGTAAATAATATTATGGTTATAATATTTGAATCTTCTAGAACCCTTTTGGTCTTTGTTTAGTTTCTCTTTCTTTACTATACTGTGAATGTAAAAAAAAAGTCGAACATTCACAGCAAAAATACTGTGAAGATTACCTTCACAGCTTTTTGGTATGAAGTTTCAAGTATAAAATAGTGGTCTCACAGATCTCACAAAAATAAACTGGTCTTACATAATCTCAAGTCTTTATATCATTATATAAAGTTTAAAAATATATAAATGAAAGCTTTTATAATATAATTTTTTGGACTATAGATTTTCATATTCATCCTCTATGCTATGTTTGTTGCCTATATGTATATAATGTGTAATATAAATATTTTTATATTTGGCTTAGAGGTCGTTTACCAAACACTTACTCAGTAAACATTTACCGGTAAAATTTAACACTATCATTTACTTATCAGATAAGATTTTATTCCACCAAAACGGTATTGTATGAAACAATTTACCCGTAAGCGCTTACCGTGGTAAGAGTCGTCGCCTTCACCTACCAGGTAAGGCTTTTGGTCCTTATCTCGCTCTTACACTGGTAAGATTCTTGATCCTTACGATATTCATCCGGTAAGGTAAAATGACTTGGTGTCACTTACCCGAGCAAGCGTTTGGTAAACTAATGGTTTTATTTGAGGATAGAAATATGTTTTGGGGGCTTCTATCAAGTATAATGAGCAAAATGCATCAAAATGTAATAAAGTTGATTTCATTCCTATTTAGTGTAACGCAAATTTTTTTTGTCAATCAATGTAACGAACTTTCAAAATTTGCTATTTTATACCCATTTTACCCTTTAAGCCGGTTTAAATCCTATGTGCCTCTGGTTAATTTTGGCATGCTACTTTTTTCTAATATATATTCCACGTGAGCATGCCCGTATAGATATTTAACATTACCCGCATCTGTATCTCCGTACTAAAATGAAACCAAAATATCTAATTTACTACCTCCAACTTGTATGGAATTGAAGCAATGTGATCATCGCTATCTTGTCGGAGCTAATGAACGATCAAAGTCTTAGAGAAGGAAGATGACACATTGTAACTCCTAGTTCATGCATTTCTATGCCACAAACGAAAGGGGATGCAAGCAAGGCACGTATTCTTGTATTAAAGAAATAGAAGAGCACTCAACGAAACAATGCAGTAACACCGTTCAAGCAAGTAATGGTTTTTCCATTACGATAGAGTCGTGAAGAGGTGATCCATGCCACCAAATGCCCTTAATTAAGTAGGTCCAAAACCGTTATCAGTATTAAGGTTCACAGTTCTTCTTTTCTTGTGTTGCAAGTAACCATTTCAAGTAAGTAACCCATAAAGTGATTTGAAGAAGCAAAGTGATTCAATGGGATGAGACAACATACAATATAAGGAGTGATGGGATAGTCACGGGGTCAAGTTTGGATCGGTGTGGCCGTGTGGGTAGATCAGCCATTAGGCCATAAGTGGTTTGACCCAAAAGTTAATGAAAACTTACTTATGTCACGTTTGGTTTGTAGGATTGAAATGGATATAAAGGGATTTAGAATTGAATTTCATTCCAATCCCATGTTCGGTTTGAAGGATTTGTAGGAGTTGAAATCCCGAGATCTCATTGAAATCCTATAAACATAAGATTTTGAAATCCCACATAGTGGTTGATATTTCACGAGATTTTGTAGGATTTATAGATAATAATGTTTTAAAATACATGAAAAACATTTCTTTTGTAATAATCATGTAATAAAAAGATAATTTAATTGTTTTTATATTTATTTATAAATTTTTTATAATGTATTTAGATAAAGAATGGAATTTGATCCCATTCCAAATCCTACAAACCGAACACATCAAAAATTCCAAATTTTTTCAAATCCAAATCCCTCCAATTCCAAGTCTTTCCACGAAATCCAAATCCCTTAAAACCATTCCATCAAACCAAACGGGACCTTAGTTAGGTGTTTTTAATCCCTTTTTCTTTAATGTTGGATTTTAGAAAAGCATGTAGAGTTCAACCGCAATATATACAAAAACAAAAGTTTCAGCGAAACCCTAAAATCAGAAGTAAAAATTTGCACCCATAAAACTGCTACTTCTAATGAGAGAAAATAGGGACTTAAGATAGGAATCCAATTAAAGTACGTTATTTTTTCGTGTAATTTGTCATATTTTATATTAAAAAAAACTTAAAATTGTATCAGGATGGTAAATATATAGAATATTTTTATGACATAATGTATTTTAGAAACTCTAAAATAGAAAATCTAATGAAGTTAAATATAATTTTTTATGAAGATTTTAATTTTTAATTCTTTATTTAAAAAAAAATATAATAATGAAACCGTGTAATGTATGGGGCTGATTTTCATTTTGGGTTTATAACTGAGCCCATGAATTCCCATTGCCAATTGCCAAAACAGTTGTCATTTGGGTCGGAATTCTTTAAAACGGGTTGTCCAGTTTATTTTTTCATGGTGAAACTGAAATATGTTTAAATATACCTAATTAATTGATATATTTATAGAAACGATGAGAGTTTGTTTATTATGATTTAGATATATTTGAAAGATTATTAAAGTTCAGTTATTAAGATCCACGTTTTATATTAGAAAACAATCAAGATATTCATTGAATCAAATATTCATTAGACTAAATGAACGGTTGAATATGGGAATTTCTGTCTAAATATTAAAATAAATTGGAGAAAAAAACAGGTTTTCTGGTCTTTTGAAAATGATATAAATATTTTGAGACGGAAAGAAAAGGGTCGAGCCATCATTGAATGGGTAGTGGCAAGATGAGTCCAAATCCAGAAAACAAGCTCGAGCACATGTGCATCACTTTCAGCTTTGAAGCTCAGGGGTCCGGCCTAAGGGACCCATGTCGTGTTCTAACCTGAGGTCACTTTCGTAGGAAATATGGTCGGTGCGGACCGTATCTTCCAACCATTTTTATACAAATCACGACAAAAATTCTTATCATGTTGTTACACTAAGGAAACGTTTGGTTAGCAGAATGAAATTTGGTGGAATTGAAATCTATCAAAGAAATTTGACTTTGAAAGAATTGGAATGAAATTTAACCACGTGCTTGTTTGGTTGGATGGAATTCAATGGAATTCAAAATATTTCTACATTGTCAATATCTGAACCATTGAATCTCGAAAAGGAAATAACTAGATTCAAACAATACATACATTACATCGTGGACATCAGTTAAATAAAAATCCGACTATTTGATCGGAACTAAAACTCAGATCCAGCCAGTGGCTCATGAGAACGACCAATAAATATGAGCTCATAGATGAGCCCAGCAAAACCACCACCAATGATGGGTCCTGCCCAATAAACCCAGTGGTTGGTCCAGTCCCAGCTAACAACGGCCGGACCAAATGCCACTGCCGGGTTCATTGATGCACCCGTGAATGCACCACCGGCTAAAATGTTAGCACCAACGATGAAACCAATTGCAATGGGTGCTATTGTGCCAATGTCTCCCTTCTTTGGGTCCACCGCCGTGGCGTAAACGGTGTACACTAGCCCGAAAGTCATCACGATCTCGAACACAAACGCATTCCATACCGACACCTCTGCAGCCAACGCAAAACCGGCTGTTGTCTGTACCATCATTCATCAATAAAACCGCCGATTAACACAATCAAATTAAGGGGGTGTTTGGGATGGCTTATAAAAGCTGTTTTTTAACTTATTTCAGTCTGACATTGGTGATAAACTGTTTTATGGTGTTTGGATAAGGAAAAAAAAACTGCTTATACCGGTGCCAAACCGGTAATAAGCTGTTTTTGATAAGTTAATCTTTCATGACTTATGAAAAACTGTTTATTAACGGTTTACAATTTTAACCCTGTTTTATTTAACTCCGATTTCATACCACATAAGTTAATAATCACTTTTACAAAATTAGCATTTTATTTTCTTTTAAACAAATTAAATGAAATTCAGTAAGATTTAAATTGTGCTGCTTACCAAACCGCCGGTGGAGAACAGGAGGAGCAAGCAAGCTACCACCGACCCAAGAAGCTGGGCAATTATGTAGAAAATGCCACGGAGCAAAGTGATGTTACCGCCGACGAAAGCACCGAAAGTCACGGCGGGGTTGACATGGCCACCGGAGATATTAGCTGCGATTGACACAGCCACAAACAACCCAAAAGCATGGGCTAGAGCGGCCGCCACCAATCCAGCCGGAGTGTTTGCAGCACCATCGGTGAGCTTGGTGAACGCCATTCCGGAGCCTTGTCCGGCGAACACGAAGATGAGGGTGCTTATGAACTCTGCAACAAACGCCTTGATGGCGCCGGGATGTTGCACCTCATCTTGGTACCGGCCGACGGCGATGCGTTCGACGAAGTGTGGCCGCGTCGGCATTGTCGGAAATTGAAGAAAGTGGGTTGAAATGAGTCACGGCGGGAGTAGGCATGGGTGGCCGGTTGTTTATATCGGCGAGTGATGGCCTTCGGATTACAGGGTATAGCCGGTTGCCGGTTGTATTTTGGGGGATAATGATTACCTATTTTCTTAATATTTGCTTGAATGCCCCCAAAGTTTTGGTTTATCAACATTTAACTCCTTTGTAGTTCCTCCCCATAAAATATGAAGGATGATAACTACTTTTGGTCCAATTTTAATTTGCCCATATAATTACCATTTTTTGGGTTTTTGTTTTCTTGATTTAGGGGTTGTTTACTAAATATTTGCATGATAAATATGAATCGGGTAATTTTTCTTACCTGATGTACATGGCAAGGGCTGAAAATATTATCCGATAAGAGTGATAATAGGGATAGAGAGTTTTACCCGGTAAGTGATTGTGAGAACTCTTACATGGGTAAGCGTTTACCGGGTAGATTGTTGCATATGATACCGTTTTAATATGCTACAATCTTATCTGGTAAAATAGATTATAGTGTCGACTCCAACTAGTAAGCGCTTACCGGGTAAATTGTTACATATGATACCGTTTTAATATGCTACAATCTTATCTGGTAAAATAGATTATAGTGTTGACTCCAACCAATAAGCGCTTACCGGATAAATTGTTGC
>NC_037537.1:23994325-23995396 GCF_001531365.2 Cynara cardunculus var. scolymus
CAATAAGCGCTTACCGGATAAATTGTTGCATATGATACCGTTTTAATATGCTACAATCTTATTTGGTAAAATAGATTATAGTGTTGACTCCAACCGGTAAGCGCTTACCGAGTCCTATTATCTTACCGGATTAATATGGTAAGAACCAAAAATCTTACCCGATTAGAGCGAGACAGGGACCAAGAGTTTTCCCCGGTAAGTGAGTGCGACGACTTTTACCACGATTAGCGCTTACTGGGTAAATTGTTGCATACAATGTTGTTTTAGTAGACTAAAATCTTATCAGATTAGTAAGTGATAGCGTTGAATTTTATCAGTAAGTTCTTATTGAATAAGTGTTTAATAAACGACGATTAAGTAATATTTCTAATATGCAGAGTTTTAATATATTTTATTAATCAATTTAATAAACCTAATATTTGAAACAAGTGTTTGTTTTTTGTTCATATAATTAATTAACTATTGAAAATAACTAAATTAAGTAAATCATTACATGTTTAATATTATTAAAAGAGTATTCGTACAATATAGCGAGATATATCTAAATTTTAATGTTTCGTTTTATTATTTGTATTTGTCAATATAATACAGTTTTATGTGATTTTGAGAAAACGATAATGTTTTTATTTTTGAATAAAATATAAATTTGAAAAAAAATATTTATATTAGTATCAAATTAACTATTTAAAAGTTCTTTTTTTTGTATAATTTCTTTTTTGTATAATTTCTTTCATTCAATTTTTTCGTTTAATTTAATTTAGATTTAATAATGAAGTAATTTATTCATTGTTTAATAATATATTTTTTTATAAAGACTGGAAAGATATTCGCGCGATGTAGCAAAATACATATCGATCTTAATGTTTATTATCTCCATCGATGTCAGAATACGATTTTTTGTGGTTTTAAGAAAGCGATAATGTTTTTATTTGTTAATAAAATATAAATTTGAAAATTTTACATAATAAAATTGTTGGTTAATAATATATTTTTTTAATAATGAAGCAATTTATTTTTGGTATAATAATATTATTTTTTATAAAGATAATAATTAAGTATTATGTTAAAATT
>NC_037537.1:23996651-24015509 GCF_001531365.2 Cynara cardunculus var. scolymus
TATATAAAGAATTTGTTTTAAATACAAACCGTTGTATTTGTACAACCAATACAACCCAATAAATTGAGATATTTATGGAAATGATAAGAGTTCATTTATTATKATTTGAATATTTATGGAAGATGAATATGATTCATTAATTATGATCAATATTTTATATTRRRAAACAATTAAAACTTCTATGAAATCACATATTAATCAAATGAAATAAACTGTTAAGATTAGGTTGTATTGGTTGCACAAATATCAAAAGTTGTATAATAACCGACTTTTATATATAAAATTATTTTATTTTGAAGAAATCTTAATAAATAAAAGAAAACAAACAACCCACGAACAGAAAGCGATGATGCACGAGAGGAGTGGGTGATTCTGGTGGACTATTTACGTCCATGACGATAGCTAAGCTTTCTGTTATCCAATAAGATTCTGACACGTATATGTATGAGATAGGAGCCACGTTAGGTCATATTATCCAATAACATTGACCTTTGCATACCTGATACAACCTCATCATCTTAGCCAAATTACAAAAATATCCCTTCGGCTGTCCATAAAAAGTTAATTTCGGAGAAAACATATATGCAATTTTCGGTTCCTACACATGGGTCGACTTGAAATTGACTTGGTGAATGTTTAACAGTTGCTAAATGATTTGATATAGAATGATTAAGAGACTTTCATGATATAGTGCAAAATGAAATATAATTTTTACAACAAAATTAGGACGCTGAATGGTTAATGGAGGCTCAAGATACAAAATCATTCAGAGAATTTTAAAACCATTAAAATACAGACTTTTTTGCCAAACAAGATTCGCTTCTTAACATTTCAGAGGCTGCCTCTTAATGAAACTATTAAGAAGTAAACAAACAATTTCTTATTAAGTTCGGATTAAATTAAAAAAAAATGGCCATTGTTATCAATAATTGCACTGCCACTTGGCAATTTCTTATTTCTTCATGAAAAACATGAAACGACATCACCAAGTTTCCATATGGATCAAGAATCTTCGAGGTGCGTTGAATTTTGCATATTATGTATTTTAACTTTTTGATGGAATTAGTACCTTGCACACTTTTTCTGGTTAAAGGGTCCACTAAAATTGGTAAGAATTGTCACCCTTACTTATCGAGTAAGACTCTTTATCATAATCATCGTTCTTATCGGATAAGATTCTTGGTCTTTGCTATGTTGATCCGGTGAGGAAAATTGTCCGATAAACACTTTCCGGATAAACGTTTAATAAACGGCCCCTAAATTTAGGGAAATTGAATAGAAAAACAACACGTAAAGTGAGTTGGAAGTAGGTCCACCAGGGTTATTTTGGACAATTTCCTTCAAATTTATTACGGAAATTAATCGATTTATGTATGAAAAAGAATTTATTATCGTGGGAAAAAAACACAAAGAAACAATATTCTAACTTTTCCTTAAAAAAATATTCGAACTTCTTTGGAAGTGACTAGAAGGGTATTCGTACAATGCAGCGAGATATATCTCGATTTTAATGTTTCGTTTTATTATGTCCCTTTGTCAATGCTATAATACGGTTTTATGTGGTTTTGAGAAAAACGATAATGTTTTTATTTTTGAATAAAATATAAATTTGAAGATATCTTAAAATTTTCAAAAAAAACATATTGGTATTAGCATCAATTAAATTATTTAAAAAATCTTATTTTGTTGTGTAATTTCTTTAATTCAACTTTTTTTAATTATAACTTAATTTAGGTTTAAGAAGAAAATAATTTATTTTTGGTTTAATAATATAATTTTTTATAAAGATAATAATTAAGTATTCTGTTAGAACACAATGATTATCCTAATTATATTTTAGATTTTTTATATTTAAAATAAAATATTTATCTAGTATTTGATTATGTTTATCTGTAGTTAGTTACACAAATTCAAGTATGAAGTTTTAATATTATATACTTATACGTTATTTACTTGTAATCTTAAATTTTAAGTAATATATGCATCAATAAACAATATTTTATATTTAAAAAATAATTTTTAAAAGTTTTTTTTCAAATATTTTATAATATAGTATAGATAATTGATGAGGCTTTTTCACATTATAAAATATAAAAGTCAAAAAAATAAATAAGTATAAATAGTAGTATCTTGAATTGCATTTAATTAACAACGTGAGTGAATGGGCCCTTAAGGCCCACTGGGCCAAGTCATAGTGCTATCCAGGCTAGACTTCTTTTTGATTGTCAGCTACTCATACTCAACGTCGTTATTGTGGGCCATCCCATGTTTCACTTTTAAAGTCCAAATAAAAAATATATTTTTAGTAATATTCTTTTTGTTTTGTTTTGCCTATGTATATATTTTACTTATGTGGTTACAATTATGGCGTCAAATAACAATATATTTTTTTAAATTTGGTACTTTTAATTTTTCTTATTACAATAACATATTTTCAAAATATTTTTTATTAGGACATCGTACTTTCAAAAATTTACCCGTTATAACATTGGATAACCTTTTAAATTAAATTTACTTATTATACCAGATTTTTTTGTTACCTCATCTTCGAGTTTCATACTAATTTGTTCACTAATTTGAATAATAATCATCTCAAGTATAATCACGACCAAAGCTCATCTCGAAAAAAGGAGGCCAAGTGAAAAGATAACTTTGAACAACCTACGGGAAAATACTGTTGAGAAAGATGGAGAAGGTAGTAATTGTGACAAGGCGGTTCCACTTGATTAAATATCATTGTTAGACGAATGTGAATAGGAACATTTAAAAAAAACGTTCCACTTGTTTAGTTTTTGACATTACAAAGTAAGTCGTGAAATTTATGATGAACTCGTTGAATGAATGGTTTTTTACGAATATTTTTATTCGTGAAATAGTAATCTTTTGTAAACATGTTTAATTTATGATATTATAATTTTTAGTAAACATATTTGATTAAATTTACAATGCTTAAATAATAAAAATATTAAAATCAGAAGTACAATGCTCTAATAGAAATTAGTGATGTTATAATAAAGTAATTTTAAAAATACAATGTTATAATAAGAAATGTCATGTCAGCACTATCATACATGTGGACAGCCTACATAGACAATGAGGTAGCAAAGAAACCTGGTATAATGAGTAAATTTAATTTAAAGTTATTCAATGTTATAACGGGTAAATTTTTGAAAGTACGATGCTCTAATAAAAAATATTTTAAAAAATAAATTGATGTAATAAAAAAAAAAACTGAATTTTTATCCTTATAATTGTAGTAAGAAAAAAAGGTTATATATGGTTAGAGTGCTGAAAACCGCACAAAATGCATGTGGATATACTTATAAAAATGGTAGACTTTATTTATTCTGTTAAAAGTAGTATTATTAAATAACTTATTTATTCAAGAAAATCAATTGTTAACTTTTTTTCTGAAAAAAAAAAGATAAAAGAGGACATAAATAGTAGGTCTAGGATATTATGTGATTGGATGGCCCGTGAAACTCGGCTCATTTGACCCGATAAAAAAAAAAGCAGGTTTAGAAAACCATTTTCGAAAAATGACCTTGAGTCGGTTTGTTAATATTAATAAGCGGACATGAATGATTCAAAAATAATTTGGACAAACTCGACCGACAAATTATACATTTTTCTCACAATTTAATCAATTAAAATTTATTTTTATAAACAAACTTATAGAAGCCCACGTTAGCCGGTTATGGGCCTGGGCACCACCTGCATATACTTGACATTTAGGCCCAAGAATAAGACCAGCCCGTTCAGGCCCGAGAAAAGACCGAGACGCTTATAAAGCAGGTAAGAACAACTTATCAAACCCATAAAAGAAGGTTTGGCTTTGTTATACTTGGGAACAAAATGGATTAAGCCCGACCCAAGTTCACAAACGACAACCTCTAATTTGATCCACCTAAGAAGGCTATTTGCACATCTGCTTCAGACTCGAAGGCAAGTGAAAGTAGAAAATGCTAACATCAAATCAAATCAAACAATCTCGGTATATCCAACAGAATGGTAAGATCTGAAAGAATACAATGTATGCAGATCTTACCTCCACCCAATGGGTAAAGTGGTTGTTTCTGAAAATAGGAAATGCTAAAAGTCACACTTCGAGCATTAAGCCACAAATACAACGCAAACCCAGCTCTTAATCATCACTTCATAAGTTTAAACATTTGACCCAAGTGTTTAATGTTCCTTGTCTTGTTTCTGCATACTTCATTCCATTGATGTAAGGCAACATGGCTCTGTTCTTGTTTCTTTTGTTATGGGCTCCAGAAACGGGTTTTGACCCAATTTTGTAAATGAATCCACAGAAGCTGCGAGCCACGATCACCTCTCGATGATCCTGTTTCGATGAGATGAAAAGAAAGAACACTTGTATAAATTCATTATTGCAAAATTAACAAAACACCAAAAGCATGAATATACAAGCAGGCTAGCCTTGATGAAGCCATGACCCAATTTGACTTCCTCATGGGATCCACAGATAATCTGGTACATGGTTCATACAAAAAAAAAACCCTATGATCTTTGATTATTTCTAAACAGTCAAGAGTTGAGGTGAGAAAATTGTACTTACAGAATTGTAGCATGGTTATGCCCGAGAATCCCACAAAACACCAGCCATTTCTAGAGGGCCTATGATAATAAAATGAAGAACATTAGAACAATATAACTTTCGTGTTTTAGAAATGAGATCAAGTTCACAGTTCACAAGGAGTACCACCTGATAACAATCTAGCATTTCGACCTCGTACACAGGCAGCATCACTGGATCCCCAAATTAACCAATTTACTACCACATCCTGTGCACACAAACCCATCAAGACAACAACAAAAAAGAACTTTTAGCTTTCATCTTGATAGCAAAGGCATCATCTCAAGTGGTCTGGTTTGACCATTTGAAAAGTTCCCAAACCACCATTTGCGATCTGGTTTATTAGAAGGGTTAGACCACAAACACCCTTAATTTCAACATGGTATTTTGACCATTTTCATTTGCATATCTATCAAAATCAATTAAGAAACAGAAAATGTATCATTAGAATATGTAAAAGCATCACCTGGAACCAGGCAAAACTGCACACAGATATCTGCCGGTTGCAGCAAGTTGCCGCTGACTGATGCAAGAGTGTTCCATTAGTTTCGACAGTTACATCACTTCAAGGTTGCTGCTTCCCTTTGACAAAAACTGTAGAGCTGTGCTTTTCGTGATCCAAGCAGTCATCTCTGGCTGGTTTTCAAAAGGTTTGAGGGGATGCAGACTTCCATCCTCGAGTTGCACACCATAAACGAATGGAAGTCTAAGTGAGAGGAAACTTTCTGGTGGCAAAACCACCGGACATCCAAGGCTGAACTGCAGTTTCTGTTCACGCTCAGGGACAGATGGAGGTAGGCACGACATCTAAACATATGATCAAGTGGCGACTAATTAATTGATAAAAAGAGAAAGAATTTACTTTAAAAAAATAACCAAGAGATTAATATAATAGAACCCGAGCCAAGGCTCAATAGTTAGGCAAACCCAAATGTGCCAAGTCCATGGAGCCTATGCAAGCCGTAGCATATCATGGTAACTTTATGTTAAAGTTTTATTTTTTAACTTTGCACGAGCCCATGTGAATTGAACCAAGTCTCAAGCTTATACGAGCCTATACAAGTCCATAGGAACAAAGGCTAAATGAATCGAGCGAAGGTTCAAACTTATATAAGCCTATACTAGCCCATGATAACTGAGTCTCTATGAGCCGAGCCAAGTGTGAAGGACCGAAGTTTCAAGTTTGGGGACGCCATGCAGGCCTTCCGCAAGAAAGTATTCACCAACGAGCTGAGCCTCAACCCTAGCAAAGCACAGGCTCAACTCAGCTCAAATATACCCCTAAACATAGCGAGTCATTTAACCTAAAATAATTTGAAATCATAGAAATTTCAATGGCAACAGATGATTAATTTCATCTTTTCCTTTAAACCCATGATGATAATACATACAAGTAGATGAAGGATTTCGAAGGGTACCTCAAATTGAATAACTGGACATGCAGCCAAGACCGTTGGGAAGGGAGGTGTGACCTGCAAATAGATGATGGTATTCCACAAGAGTTATTATATAATTATATACGAATATATCCAGGAAAATTATTATATACAATCAGACCCAAATCGGTAAACATAAGCATGTTTGAGAAACTACACCTAAACTCAACAAAAGCTCATGTCTAAATCATTCTTTTGGCTTGCTTATATTAGTTTATCCATTATCAAAGCACCTTGTATCCTTATTGTTTAGATTACTCCTATGCCATTAATGGCATAATATCATAAGCCAATTAACACATGAATGAAACAAGAATAAGGACGGCAGACTTCTCAGAAATCAACCAAAAAGCACGACAGAATGAATTGTGCAAGTTTCTGTCACTCAGAGACATGAATCATCTAACCTAATTGAAATAATTCAATCATAACCTCATTGGTTGCTACTAACCAACAAGTTTAAAGAAAAATGTGCGAAAAAGACAAATATAAATGAAAATCAAATGAGTACGAGAAGGAATCAATGCCATTAAGTGATTAAACAGAAGCAAGTAATGATAAAAGAAATCTTACCAGAAAGATTCTCTGGAGCTGTGATATTGTGCCAGCAAATTGAACATTTGGCGGGTCGCTTTTACTCTTATGGATCTGGCAATGTGGGCAATTTAAGTATAATGGTAAATTTCTATCGAGTAGAGGAAAAACCCCAGTGCCATTATCATCAAGAGTTGTTGACTGAAGACTTCCTTCGATATCTTTCATGTAATCACTTTTCATGAGACCATTCTGTTCCTTTCGTGACCGAGATACATGCAACATGGCATCCAGTCCTTGTTTACCATTTGCCGCTACTTCTTTTAACTTTCCCGGATGTCTCACCTTACTAACAGCAGCATTAACCATCCTATTTGAGTGTCGATGGACTTTACCATGGCCACCATGCTTGCCCATTTTAGAAAGATCTACCCCTTTACGGTCAGAACTTTCAACAGACGAATGATAATGAGATTCTTCATCCACTGCATAAATTGAGCCAAGCCCTTTGAGATGGTCTGGTGTCAATATGAATCGGTGTCCACAGGGACATTCATGCTCAAATCCAATATATACTAGCACCTGATTTAAAGCACGTAGGTTGGTGTTTTCCCTACTGTTCATAGTTACTATATTACCAGTACTACCCAACTTCAAAAATGGATTACCGTTAGCATTCCCATTTCCGTCCACAGTTTCATGAACAGATGAAATATTTTCAACCTTTTTAGACCCCTGATTACCATTGGTGTCATGCACTTTCACCATGCTAGTTTCTCCAGCATGCTTTTCCTTGGTAACATTTTCTGAAGCTTTCTTCTTTGATTGAAGTGGAGGGAACCCAGAACTTGTAGCTGCTGATCCGGCAACAACCTCAGAGAACGGTTTTTTCATCGTAAAACTGGGAAGAACTTTAACAGAGTTACTTTTATTGTCATCAGAATTATTGGTTTTACCGTGCATTTCCACCCCGTTGTGTAATTCCCCGGGAGCAAGGCCTTCTTTCTCTACCTTTGCATCGAGAACGCCTTCAACCCTCGAATCGTTACTTGATTCATTCATAGAATAACCATGTAAAATACTAGTGGGTTCCTTGTGTTTTTCAAGAAAAAATTTCCACTTAAGAAGAAACTTCTCTGTAGAAGAAAACCCGCTTTGAAGTAGACCTTTAGAAGGTTGATAGTACCTCGATCCCCCAATTCGGATTAAACTCCAAGATGACGATTGAATAGGCCCGTCTGAATTGACTTGTGGTAAATGAAGGGTGGGAAGAAGCTTATCACACTCTGGGTAACAACTAAAAGTCACATTAGCAGTTTCAAAATCAAAAGGATCTGAACGCAATTTCCTTGATCGGCCACAAGCACATGCATGAAGAAACACAAAACCACTAGAATGTGGTTTGATATCATTGCTTGATAACGAATCCTCGGTCTTCAAGTCATGTCTTTGGTGAATGCATGATTTTCCTGTCAAACTAACTGCATCACACAGTTGCCTACCAGAAATCCAAATAGATGTGCACTCATCCTCCAATTTTTTTAAATAATGATGTACAGCTGGTCCTTTGACCATTGATTTAAAAAACGAAAGTGCTTTCCCCAGGTGTGCCTCATGTTGGGATGTTGGATAACATGCCGGCAAATCATTTAAGTAAACATCTTTAGCAACCGGTAGGGCTCTTTGGCACCATGAAATCGAGAATTTAGTGTTGAGTCCTCTACTGCTATCCAAATATGTCGCTGCAAGTTCTAGAGGGTCGCTGACTTTTGAAGGACTGCCTTCAACCGTTGGCGAAACATTATTGCGTTTGGATCTTCTTTTGCTTTGTTCAGGCTCTGGTTCAGGTAGGAACCCAGGTTTAGCAGAAAGAAGCCCATATAAAATGGTTTGACTGGAAGACAACCAGACATCAAGATTTGGAAGTTCCGGAGTTGCACAAGGTTTTCCAGAAGCTACAGAGGCAGCGGCGGCGGCAGCAGCTACCGCCACCATTCCAACACCAGCAGCCGAGACACTGTTTGCATTTGAAACCATATTCCCTCGACCTCTTAAAATATCACATTGCCTGTAAATAAACTCTTTTACAGAAAGAATATCCTCTTTGTTTGAACTCTGGCTATGATTCTCGAGTAGAAGTGAATCTGAGGTCGATATACCGTTGAGAACATTTTCCACAATGCTAGTGGCAAACTCCAAGGATTCACCTGCCTGGTTTGACAATCTGTCGAGAAGCAAAACAGCTTTAGACGCATCAAGAGAAAACAAAGGCGCCAGACTTGAAACGGCCCCACTTCTTGAACCAGGAGGACCGGTTTCAGAACCTGAAAGTACCCGACATTTTTTAATTGAAAACCGGATCTGTGCCTCAAGAGATGACTGCAATTTCTTCTTGAAACTGCCTTCGGATTTTGTGACAGGGCGTGATAGCACAACTATTGAACCAGACCCTTTCACAGGCAAAGTAGGCCTACCTAAACTATTCAAAGATGAAGACTGATATGATGATGTAGACTCTGCTGGCTCATCTGGGTTAGAACCAGGGTCAAAGATATCATCAAGAAAAACAAAAAGAATAACCGGAGTACACTGTCCAGGAAAGAAAGATGTGTGTGAACCTAAACCTGACATTAGTGTAATTGAAGAAGCGTTGCGACTCATAGCGGGACCATTTTTACCAGGAGATCGGTTTTTAGAAGGTCCTCCTGATGGAGAAGTTCGTGAAGAAGGCGATGTATGTGACCTTGATGTCGTGGGTTGTAGTGTTTGTGATTTAATAAATGGAAACATCGCATATTTAGCACCTTGTAACACTCGAAACTTTTTCAACATCTGGATATCAAAGCATGAGCCCTCCTGCATAAATATGACCACATGGCAAACCTGCATTTAAGATGGCAGTGAGTCGATGACAAAAATGAGTAGAGTAGTCCAAGATTAATGTAAAATTTCTATAAATTCACCAAGATATTCAATTTTGGTTAATGTGGCAGAAACTTATTTGTCACTCCTCATAAAGGAAGCATAAGAAATTGAAAGTTCCACACAGGGTTCTAAATGGCGTAAGGTGTGGCATGGCAGAGAGGTCAAGCCTCAAGCCTTGCACGCCATGGCAAGGAAGCAATGTTTTTCAAGGTGTGACATAAGGTAGCAAATTTGTATATCATATATTATAGCTGTTAAGCGCGCCTGAGGCACGCCTAGGCTCAGGGTCTTGGGCTTTTTTGAAGTCAAAGTTTGGCATATTCACGAGGCTCACTAAGGCGTTGTGCCTTGGCTTAGGCGCCTTGTGGGCCTAGGTGCTCCTCATAAAGAGTTATTAGATACCTAGTCAAACCCTAATATTAAATAAGTTTTCTCATCTTCTCTTCTCCATTACTTCTTAACAAAAGAGTTATTAAACAAATGACATAAGTCAAACCCTAATACTAAATACCCAGTCCTTAGAACTTCAAGCATCCTTCTATATAAATACCCAGACCTTAAAACTTCTCCCTCGTGGCTCACGCTTTAAACCCTTCCCCCTTTTGCCTCTGTCAAAGTATTGTCGGTTGCTGCATTGGAGGCTTGTACTTGATGCATATTTGAGTTCTGTGTAACGCCTAAGTGCGCCTTAAGCCTTTAAGAACTTTGTCATATAAAGAATTATATATATATATATATATATGTTCTCTATATATTATTCAATGAGATAATGATATTAAAAATTTTAAATTTATATTAGAAGAAGAAAAATCATATACATTAGTATTATATAAATAGTCGTTGATTAAATATTTAAAATAGAACTTGGAAAGGCAATTTCACAACTTCGTTTTTATCGTAAGTCCATGACACATGTGAATACGTGAAACTGTGAGTGATGTAATTAAGCAAGTCTAAAGCGAAAAGGGTAAAAGCACAAAAGCTAAAAATAAATAAATAAACCAGTTTTTTAAGAAGTCACGCCTTGTAAAAAACACCTGCAACGGTGTGCCATGGCATGAGTCACACCTTACAGAAATGCGATAGAGCTTAGCATAACAGCAACGACATGTCTTATGCCATATGTGCATGGCGTGCCCTTTAGAACCCTGTTTCCACATGATTTCAACTTTATCATGTGTTGGTACATAGAAATGGACGCATGGTGAATCTGAGACATTTATCTTCCTTCTTTCATAATGTTAGTAGTAATCCCAACAATCGTTCATATTTGGGATTCTCCCTCAGTGCTACACATTTATTCGACAATATTCAAAGGTAAGAAGCAAGCATTGAAATAAATATAGGTCGTAACGTACTCCCACGTCAAGAATTAAGTGACCTACTTTCCTTCTTAATTCGTTGTCTACAAATGGCATTGTTTCAAATTTTGCAATATGCATGCAAGTAAAATTTTCGCTTTATAAGTTGCTCCACCATTATAACACCGTTTGATAGCTGTAACGGTCTTAAGTTAAGTCCTTGATATGTAGCCATTCTCAATAGCTCACGTCAGACTTGTTGAGATAGGATAAAAAGGTGTGTTACAAGAACTAAGAACAAATAAAGCTTAATTGTGTTCACAAACATAATTATATAAATGGTGTTCCTTCATGCTTTTATTTTCAGAAAATTCTTGTACTTAAATTGTCTATATCTTTTTACTTTTATTGCGACACTGCCAACACATGCTAGATTTTTCCTAGGTTTCCTCTCCAAAAGCTTCAACATAGTATGACTCTCTGCCTCTCAATTGTGCACCAAAAGGTCCACATTGGGATATCTAAACAAAAATTGTTCCCTCGTTTTCTCCTTATACTTACACTTCTCCTGAATATCCTGGTTTCTAATCATATCCAACCTTATGTGACCACATATCCACCTTAGCATTCACATTTTTTGCTACACCAATCTTGCAAAAATAAAATGGCAGTCTCTGTGTCACCCAAACCCATATAGCATGCCTCAGATCATGGTGACACTGATAATGTTGCTCTCCAGAAACCCAAGTTTTAACTAGTCTTGACTGATAAAAGCATGGATTCTAGGATGATATTCTCAACACCTTAGCTCATTGGTGACTATTCTTGTTTCATCTATTGACATGTATATGCAAAGATCGTAAGCAAGGCAAAAACAACAAAGATTTCATGGTGAGACTTGGTGTAATTCTGTAGTGATTGCCGGAAAAAATCCGCTTTGCTGCCACATGTTTTCCCAAACACCAAACTATGCTCCATAATCCAATCTCCAAGCTTCATTCTGCGTCCCATAAGCTTGACAACCTTTTAAGCTATGCAAGGAGCAGGGAGCTCAATTTTGCTTTTATAAATCAAGAAAACATGGGCTTCCTCCATCCATCAAGCATATTAAGTGCCTTAAGTTCAGCAAAAAGGTTTAGTTAGTCACACCATGGCTACATCGCCTAAGCATATCCAATCAATAAGGCTATTGTCTGGACAAACCCCTTACCAGTTTTTATTTTTCTTATGGTTTTCTTTATTTCTCACATTCTAAAAAAGAACCTATTATTACTGTCATCAAGAGATGTTCCTAGATCGTCCTCACACATTCTCCCCAATTATCAAAGTAATATCTCCACCTTTCGTTAAACCTCGGTTTCAAACTTTTGATCATTTTAAGTGTGTGGTTCTTGCTACTGAATGATGCATCTAATGTTATTAAGATCTTTAGTGTTTCACATCTACTACCAAGCTAGCATGTTGGACCATCTGATATTTAAACTAACCAAAAAGATTTGAGGCAAACCCAAGACAAATATACCCAAAATCACACACAAAGAATCAAGTGTTAGCATTGTTGCCGGAAAATAGATATCATAACGACAAAATTGTTAGGATAACAAATCATTTACCATTGTTACAGGGAAATCTATATTGGAATGAGGAAATTGTTAGGATAACTAATCATACAAGAAACAGTAGTTGCAAATAAACAAAAAGATGAACATGGTAATTTTGTGATTCAGCCATTTGCCTATTCTTGTTATAGATTTATGTGAAATTGTCAATGATTCAAAGAACAAACAGCCTTGTTCCTTTTATAATAGGAATTTTGACAAAAGAGAATATATGATAGACAAATTATCTGGGATAACAAGACGTTTTAGACCGCGTGCCGGCCAAGTCAGACTTCATATTCAGCAGATTTGAAATGGCATTACTGTGTTGTCCATAAGCAAAAAGATGGATGTCAACAGTTCTCTATTTTGGATGTGATCAAATACAATCCTATATATAATTTACCAGCTTTATCTAAATTTGAGTGCTAACAACACTCTTTAAAACTCAGTTGTAGCCACTCAGCCAGTATTATATGGTTCAATATAAATATATGGAATATGAACAAAACCAAACTACAATTTCAAATGCTAAATGCAACATCCAGAGTAATTGGTGTAGCAAAGAAACAAAATCAAGCAGGGAATGGGTCAATTTGGGGGAAAATAAACTCACAGAAAACATAAACAGCATCCCTTGAAGATCTCCAAACTCCTGCTTTTCAAAAACCGAATCAAACCCACTTGGAACCTCCGAAAACCCTTCCATAACCGTACATTTGGTAGAACAAAACTGCAAATACAAAACCCCTTTTGCCTCTTCATGATAATAACTAATTCTTCTTTGCTCAAACCAATTCTTGACCTCATCGCTTACGATTTCCCCTGTTTTCTCAAACCCCAATGCCACGTCAGCATTCCCGGAACCAAAAACATTGGCATCTATAATCCGGTTAATCAATTGACTCACATCCCCTTTGCGCCGTCCAACGAAGCCGACCACGACGACGCCGTTTTGTCGGAAAGTTGTTGAAGGTGGAGGAGGAAGAGGTGGAAGAGACGACGGGGGCGGTGGTTGATGGATGGTTGGGGGTGGTGGAGGTGGAACAGTGGTGGCGGAGGGAGGAGTGATGGGTGAGGAAGATGATGGAGGACGGATTAGAACACGCATAGGGGAGCGATTTGGTGCCGCCATGGAGAGTTGAGGGCGGGGTTTGAACTGGGCTCTCTTCTTCTATTTGGGCAGAAACTCCATTGAAAATGAACAATTAAGTGCAAATGCCCAATGGATCGTAAAAAGGAAGTACGAGGGTTATATTGGAACTTTTGAGATACCAATCTAACTCAATTACAAAATTAGTCCCTGATCTATTTATTAATTCGCATATTTGGTCCTTGTGAAAACTTCTATTTCTTTACCTTTTAATAATTCCATTAATAAGAAACCTCTAAATGGTTAAAAGGTGAATCATGTTTGGCAAAAAAAAAGTTTGTCTCCTAATGATTCTAAAATTCTCTAAATGATTTTGTATCTTAAGGTTCCCTTAACCATTCAGCACCCTAACCCTGAGAGTTTGGTTCATCGCAATTTACTTGTTCTAATCCCAACTGAATATTTTGTTTTCGACGATAAAGATAATTTAATTACATTGGAACTGCAAATCCTTTACCAGATAAATTTATCATTCCTTCCAGTATACCGTGTAATTAATTTTAGTCTGTATTCATTATTTTTATATGTTTTGTTATTTTACAAATTTATCATTCCTTAAACCACCATTATCGTTATTATGAATGTAAATTACAAAAATAGTCTTTGAGGTTTATAAAAAATCTCATTTTTCGTCCCTAACTTTTTGAAATTATAAGAAAAATGTTTCGATTTCATTACGGAATTGGTCCATGGTCATTAGGGGGGGTTTAGTTTTTGTCGTCAAGGAGAGACATTTTGGTCTTTTTGCCATTTTATTTAAAAAAACAGTATACATGTTCTTAAATCATATGTACTAATTGTTAAACACATTTAAAGAAACTAACCTACCACCCTAACATGAATCTCCCATCTTCACCCCTGCCCAGTTCCTGGTGTCGACAACTCCCCTGCCCTGCTCCTACTCCTACTCTGGTGACTGCAATCCCTCCCCCTTAGTTGATCGTGTTTAGTGTGCCCAAAACCTTACTCAAAGCAGTATATGCTTAAAATTTTAACTCAAATAAGCAATTTGTAGTCTCTGAACTCAGCGAAAGATGCAAGTTTCATCAACTCATGTATCAAGACTTCAATCAAGCCCCAAAACCTTTGTACTGCCGACAGGAGCATTAGATCTAACAGTGAAATCGAATAAGTTGTTATAAAGGTTGAAGCTTCAAAGTACATCAATGGTGATTGTTAGTTTAAGCTCGTGCAGAAGTCGAACCACTTCATTTAAATTGTTTTACGAGGTTGGATTGGATTAATGGACTGTTGGGGATCAAAACTTACAGGTGAATCAAACCAGGTTGATGTACAATAAACCTTCAAACTTGAGAATTCTCGGTGATTGCAACAAACGATTTAGACTTGCATCCATAAGTTGTTATACAATGTTAAAAATCCTTAATTTGAGGGCAGTTATAGTCCTTGAACAGTGGGGAGGTTGCAATCGTCGATAATTGGAAAGGAGGAGTTGTCGGCTCCGAAAACGGGGAGGAAATTAAGACAAGGGAGTCAGAGGGGGTCTTAGGTCAAGTTAGGTGGTTGTTTTTCTTTTTAATGAGTTAATGACATGTATGTAGATTTAAAGACTAGTACACTTTTTTTTAAGGAAAGGCAAAAAGACTGAAATGGCCCTCATGGTAGTAGGGGTGTTCACGATCCAGTTTGGACGGTTTAACCCCTCAAACCACAAACCAAACCACGATAACGGTTTAGGAAAAATTCTAAACCCAACGGTTTTGTAGCAAATAACCAAACCGGTCGAACGAGACCACAAAAAACGGTTTGGTCTGACCGATTTAGGTGTTTGGGCCTCTTATGGTTTTAAACTAAAAAAACATAACATCAATATCCAACATGAAAATTCTATCAATATAACATTATTAAAAAAATATTATATCCAATTTTAAAAATAACGTCTATCTCTAAAATTAAAAAAACTTTGATGAGACTGGAAAAATACACCAACAATAGCTGGAGTTTTGGACAAACACTGAGCACATTGAAAGACGATTTGGAATTTTAGATTTCATTTTTGACGAATTCCAAATACCTTTCAACTTAGATAACGCTATCAATTGATAAATGAAAACTAAAAACATTATGTCTTGGAATAACTTTTTCTAATCGGCCTATAAACCGATAAAGTTGAGTCCATAACATGGAAATTAAATATAATTAATACATGTGCGTTTTTGGATGTCGATTTGGTCCAGACCGCTCAAAAAAACGTTCAAGCTTCAGACTAAACTAAACCGAGCGGTTTGGCTATTTTTCAGACAGCAGTAGACCGCCAGACATTCAAACCGCAAAACTGGTCCCGTTCGATCGGTCTGAACGGTTCAAAAGTTTTTTTTGAACATCCCTACATTATAGCAACTAATGACCCTAACAACCATGGACCATTTATCTAACTAAAATGAAACCTTGATGATGTTCATTATAATTTAAAAAAGTTAGGGAAGAAAATCAGAGTCTTGTGTCTTAATTTTTTTTAAATGTCAGAGAAATAAATTGTGATCTACAATTTTTTAATATTGTTATATTAATAAATAATTCAAAAAAGTCTAATTAATTTAATATATTTTGGGACTCTTTGACATTACGTTTTTATGACATATATGGACCTATTCATGTTATAGGTGTCACATTGGCTTTATTCGAAATAGTCAAGTGTTTTACAAGGCCTTTTGGCTTGATTTTAACTCAAATGAGACCTCGGGAAATTGTCTTGTTTTAAGAGCTCATTATGGAGTTTTAGATGATAACACACGTAAATAATTCTGAAGGTTTAAATGATAATACCTTTTATCACATGTGATAATACACGTGCAAAAAATCTAGTGGTGTGTGTACAGCTTGGGCCGCTGTCTAGGTTGCCCCAAAGGTGGTTCACCTCCCTGATTTAATATACATGTGATGGGTTAGAGTATCACATTGAGAACTCATCGATATGATAACACACACGGGGGGGGGGGGGGGGGGGGGGGGGGGGGGGGGCTAGTAATTTGCGAGCGACTTAGCCCACAACGTAGGTCGCGTCTGATTTAGTGTTAGAAGTCTATCATATGTGATATGCAGGCCCGGACTGTTCCATTGTGTGCCATATAACATGGCCTCCAAAATAGGAGGAGCCAAAAATTCTATCAGTTGTAACTTAGCTCAATTCAAAAAAGAAAACATCACGACATGGTTCTTAATTGTTAAGTTCTTAGCTGCAACCTACTCGAGTTTTGCTAATTTTATCAGTTGTAAATACATCGACTGATCGATTCGATTTCTTATTTGTTTTTCGGCAACAACAACGACGTGACTCTCTAATTCGCAACTACACATCCTGTTGATTGGCTTTGGTCAAAGAATCATAATTTAAATCACTTCCCAACTACAAATTACTGTTCAAATTTGGCAACAACAAACACAAAAATCAGAATTGAAATCACTTCCAAATCTGAATCAACCACCCATTCTTCTGTGCGCCTTCAATTTCTATCTTGTTTACATCACGATTCGTTCTTTAGTCTTCCTCAAACCACTGATTCCTTGGCTACTGCAGTACTGTGCTCATTTAGATGCATTTAACTGTTAAGTTCAAGTAAGTAGTGAAACCTAAAACTAAAGATTCTAGCTGTTTTTCAGCTTCAATGGGTTGGTGTGTTGTGTAATTTTGATTTTATATTTCCCGTCGTTTCTAGACTCCATTTTCCAATTGCCAAGTGTCCTCTTTTAAATCAATAACTGGTTTGGTTCTCCTTGGCTTTGAAGATTAGAATAAGACTTTATGGAAAATGGAAGCACTCTGTTTTGCTAACATAAACATTAAGGCTGCGTTTGGTACATGGGACGGGGCAGAAAAGGATGGGACAAAACTCATTGTCTCATGTTTGACGCAACATGAAACATAACAAAAACTATTGTCCCGCGTTTGGCGCGACATAGGACATGAAAAAGAACTGGGACAATGTTGGACAACATGAGACAAAAAAAGTTTTTTTTTGTTCCACCAAAATAGTGGAACAAGATGGGACAAAAATGGGACATGAACTAAAATATTATCAATCTTAACCCTAATTTGACATATAACCATCTTCATGTCCTCTATAACCACCGTCGTCCACCAACCACCATTACCTCTAGAGGTGCTCACGGCCCGGGTTGATCGGTTTGGAGCCGTTTTAGTAACCCAACCCAATGTTGACGGTTTGAAAATTTTCAACTCAACCCAACCCAAACAAAAGTTCAACCCAACCCAACCCAACCCGTTCGGGTTGATCGGGTTGGTCGGGTTGTGTTTAAACAATGTAAAATCACATAAAAATAAAGGAAACTTTCCTTTGAAATATGACCGACTATTCAAGATAATATGCAAGTTCATCAAATATTTAGATATTACAATAAAAATATTCAAACCAAATGATAATACATCAATCAACAACAATAGTTTTAGACGTTTCCAACCCCGATGCTTTCGCTTTCTTGACGTTGAGGTTGGTCATGTCATGATTGTCATCTATAATTCAAAGCTAAAGTTAAGGTCGGGTTCATCGGGTTGGTCGGGTTTTTTTGGGCCTGACCCGATGTCAACCCAATAAGGTCGGGTTGGCTAATTTTTTTATCGATCATGCATCGGGTTACCTCGGGTTGGGTGTTTTTTTAAAAAATTCGGGTTAGGTTGGTCGGGTTCATCGGGTTCATCGGGTTTTTGAGCACCCCTAATTACCTCTACTTCTACAACCACAGCCAGTTTCCACTACTACCGTCGGCCACCACCACCACTACTACCATCAACTATATCAAAATTTTCATTCAATTTGGTACCATTATATATGTATGTATTCAATTTATGAAAGTTGTGTACAAATATTTATAAATTAAATCCGTTAACTATTTATTTTATTTGTGTTTAATTATAATTATTATATAATATTTAAAATCATCAAATCACTCTGGGGGTAGCTTGTCTAGTTCTGTCCCGTCCAGTCCTAGTCGTACCAATTACCAAACACTAGACATACTTTTGTTATGTCCAGTCCAGTCATACCCTTTTGTCATGTCCAGTCTTGCCCAACTATGTCTACGTACAAAATGCTACCTAAAAGGTGATATGGAAACTAGGTTGTGTGTTTCACATATGGTACTTAGGGGCTGTTTGGTTGCCTCTTAATGATGACATTAAGAGAAAACCTCTTAATCGGTCAGAGATACAAGCTGTTTGGCAAAAAAATAAGAAGCTCTTAACCATGACAAAATCCTCTTAACGATTTAGGGGTTAGGGGGCTCCTAAATGGTTCAGACGTATGTTCTTCCATTTTTGCCCTCTCAACCTTTTCCA
>NC_037537.1:24015664-24047453 GCF_001531365.2 Cynara cardunculus var. scolymus
TCCTTCCAATCGATCTGTGGAAGGAAATCAAACCCACAAAAAGTTTGTTCTTTATTGAAATCAAAATCAAATCATAGAACCCAAAAATAAAATCTTGTTGGTCACTGGAACAGTCGATCGAAGCTGGCGACGGAGGTAAGGCAGAGGCGGAAGGCCGGCGACGGAAAGGGATGGCTGAGGCGGAAGGCGAGAGCGGCGGCTAAGGCTGGCGACGGAGGGAAGGAGAGATGGTAGGAGAATGGAAAAGACCGACGACGACCAAACGTCCCTTCAACTCTGACGACGACCAAACATAAGCAAGTTTATGTGAAGATTGTTGAGGTTGAAAGTCTGCAAATTTGCGTGAGAAGGAGAGAGAGAGAGAGAGAGAGAGCCAGAGAGGGAGGAAGAGATAAAGTGGTAGTGGAGGCTATGTATATCCATATGTGATTTTTTTATTTATTTATAATTTAATTTAAATTAATATTATTAAGGGTTAAAATGGTAATTTGTTATTATTCAKAAAAAATTTACCAAACAACCATATTTCATTCAGCACTTAACCATTCTGACCCTCTTAGCCATTCTGACCTCTTAACTATTCTACACTAAATCATTCAGCAACTGCCAAACAGCCCATTAGTTAACTGTTATGCTCTCGGAGGTCTGGCAACAATTGGCACGACGTAAGAAAAATCAGAAATTTAGATTAAATGTGTAAATTTTCAACCTAAATGACTGAGGGGTTGTTTATACCAAACACTAACCAGTAAAATTTTAATCAATCAACACTTTACCGGGTATGATTTGTAGTTATTGCCATGTTCATCAACACTTAGTTCTTACCCAAACACTCACCTGGTAAGAGTTAACATTTTTTTTATCTTACCTGATAAGCTTTTAGTCCATCAACAATTTACCTGTTAAAACAATAAACCGGTAAAAATCATCACTCTCACTTGATTCTTGTCATCGTTCTTATCAGATAAGATTATTGATTATTGCCATTTTCATATAATAAGGTAAAATGATGTACTCACTTAGTAAACCATTCAACAACCGTAAAAACAGCTCATAAATTAAACATTTTATCAATTTTTTAAAAATAATTTATCGAACAAATTTTTTGCAATAAAATTAAAAAACAAGCAACCTTTTTTACTCTTCTACAGTTTTAAGGTGTTTCTTTTTTTGTTTTTTCTATTTTCTAGGGCGAATTAGATCTCATCCGTCGATCCTTGAATTCATCAACAGTCAGTCTGTCGATCCGCGTCGTATCCCACCCATTATCACTTTTCGCAAATTAAATCCTGTCCGTCCAAACAATCCGCATCAAATCAACGGCTATTATCCATAATCCGAGACAACTAAAATCCACCAATCAGATCACGCTCTCAATCACCATATAAATAAAACCCTCCCTCCCTTCCATCTTCTCATCCCACAATCATATCTTTCTCTCTCTTTCTCTCTAAAACACAAGTACTCTGAAAATGGCGCCAAAGGCAGAGAAGAAGCCAGCTGAGAAGAAGCCAACGGAGGAGAAGAAATCCGCCGTGGCTGAAAAAGCCCCCGCCGAGAAGAAGCCGAAGGCCGGGAAGAAGCTTCCCAAGGAAGCCGGCGCCGGTGCGGCAGACAAGAAGAAGAAAAGGAACAAGAAGAGCGTGGAGACTTACAAGATCTACATCTTTAAGGTTTTGAAGCAGGTTCATCCCGACATCGGGATCTCAAGCAAGGCCATGGGGATTATGAACTCTTTCATAAACGATATATTCGAGAAGCTTGCTCAGGAATCTTCTAGGCTTGCGAGGTACAACAAGAAACCGACGATTACTTCCAGGGAGATTCAGACGGCCGTCAGGTTGGTGCTTCCCGGTGAGTTGGCTAAGCATGCTGTATCTGAAGGAACGAAGGCCGTTACCAAGTTTACCAGTTCTTAGATTTGGGGGTTTAGGGTTTCTATTGGTGTTGTTTCAGTATTAGGGTTTACTTTCTGTAAAAATTTCATCTTACTCGATGAATTATGTGGTTAGCAGGTGAATTGAAACTGGTAATAGTTTGTTGTGAAACATTTGATTCCAATTGAAAAGTAGCGTTTATTCCTACAATCATTATAGCTCTTAATTGACTCTACCCTTTTTGTATTTGATACTTCCATTTGAACCTTCTACCACTGGTTTTATGAATTGTTGTTTAGCTGATTATGCTATGTTCTTCCAAGATTGAACCTTGTTCTTGATAAAGTTTTCTTGATTTGCTTGCGTACTGTTTGTTGATTTATGCTGTTATTGAATTGTTACCCTCTTCTTGGCGAATTGGATTGTTGGTCTTTATTGCTTTGAAAGATTATTGGTTCATATGTCAAACTGAAATTTCCAGACTAGTGCAAAAAGGACAACTGTTGCAATTTCTTCAATCTTGTCCAGCAGAAGATCTCTGACTTGAGGGCATTTTGGGAAAAGCTTGATAGCCCAAGGCAGATGATTGGATTCAGTATGAATATGGGCTTTTAGCAACATACTGTACAGTTGCTATTCAGAAATTATCAAAGGTATTTGATGGTTTCATTGAAAGTACAATGGTTGGTTAACCATTCTGTATTTTCAAACTGTTAAATTCAAATGGAAACAAAATGGAGACTACAAGCCCAGATGCTGCAGCCATAATCGGGAGCCTGATATCCTCAAAAAGGTGCGATTCTAACCAAAATAAAAGAATTCAAGAACAACAATAGCATTTAAAATGGCGCATCCCGGCTAATATGCACACAAATCTAACTATACAAGTTTTTGATCCTACTGAATGTTCTGTATAAACAACAGTGTCTAATTTATATGGCCAAAGTACATATATGGCAGAGTTTACTTCAAGATGTATATATATGATACCTTGTTTACTCAATCTCAGCATGCACATAGTCTACAAAAACAAAATTCTTCTGGAGTTCATGACAATAATAAGCCAACCCGCCGCTTAAAACTGCAAGCCCAGCAAAAGCGACACGAATTTGGATCTCAGGAGGAACCCCAGCAGCAGCACAAAAAACAACAGCTGCTCCGATTAAAACCTTCTGCAGTGTCTCAAATGTTTTATGAGCCTTCTTACAAGAAGAACATTTCAATGTGTGTTGCTCATATCTATCCAGCATCTGCCACAAAGAACCAAAACAGTTGCAAAAATATACAAGAAACATGAAAATCACATCCCAAGAACAGTTTCCCATGTGTGGACAAGACAAGACTGGACATGCGAGACTGAGGTAGATTGATGAAAGAATTGTCGAAGGTTTTAGGGTTTTAACTTAAACAAGGGTAGTTAAATTTACCAAGTTCTGTCCCATCTTCCTATTTTTGTTCCACCTATTTTGGTGGGACAAAAAAGGGTGTTGCTATATCGGAATTGTCAAATCATACATTGAAAATGTAAAAAATAAATCTTGATATTGATATGTGTGAGGAAATTAGTAGATAGTGTACCCCACAGAAAAATAATGCATTTTTGTCCTAGGTTAGTCCAGTCCTAGACCTAGTCTAGCTGTTGCACCAAACATGGGACAACAAGTTTTTGTTCTGTAGTGTCCTGCATACCAAACACACCCAATTCAAGTACCTGACGTTTGGATAGGTATGTTGAGGGCAATGATTGCACGTTGGCATGACCAAACCACTCAGGTTGACTATTGCCATGTCGTCTGAGCCAATTTCGGAAAGCCAATACAAAACGATCAGCTTGTGTTGGTGTAAATGTGAGTTTTGTGTACTGCTGGTTGACATCAGTGGAACCCTCCATTGATTTCGACAGAAAGACTTTTTCTTGGCCTTGCAACACAATCATATCTCCATCATATACTTTGTTTGAAGTCCAATGTTCGTGCCATCTTGGAACAACCTGCGATTTTTTTAATAAACGAATGAAAATGGAACCCACAAAATGGGTTCATGGTGTTATACAACAGGATCTAAGAAGGTTTACCTGCCACCATGAAGATCCAGGCATCGTAAACTGAAAGAAGTTTCGAGCACTGCAAACAATAGAACGTGTCTTTCCTGGTGCCATTGGCACATTAAAGGAACAAATCCATATTACCCACTTTTGGTCACCCACAATGGGAAGTTTTGTGTCGATCTCTATTCTGGAACAACAACAAAGTTGTAACTTTTGACTTAGCAAATAGTTTAACTGTTCAATGTAGACAAAGAACAATATCTTATGGAGCCATATCAGTACCATGACTACCATCAGGGAAAGTTCATGTATCATTATCATTCATGATGAATAACCTTGAATAATCATGTATATTCATTATGAATATCTATCACCACATTCAAATGAATAACACATAAAATAGTTGGTTCCAAGATTCTCAAGGTATCCACGGGTTCATTTGAAACTACCCCTAGTACCATCAACATATCTGTTAGATGATAACGGAAGTCTATCCGCAAAAGAAACGTTGCATCTATAAAGGAGACACTAACTTACTTGTTTATATAATAGCAAGGTGCAATGAACTTGGCACTGATTTTTGGGTTCCCTTCATTTTCTCCAGAAAATCCCCAATGGCCATTTGAATCCATCTTAAAAGGCAGTGGCTTAGCTCTATCCCTCCTACCAGTAACCTGTACAATTATTCAACAGATGAAGAATCTGGGCAGCGACTACTAATATTTATTCGGGTTTTCAAGGAGAATATAAGAAGAATTGAATTCATATAGAAATATTTGGGCTTACAAGTGTTCACCTTATGATGGGCAAAATCAATGTGGGAGGGATCAGAAACATTCTCCATGAGAGTATCGTAGCCGTAGAACAAATCACGTTGAATCGTGACCGTAGAAAATTGAGGGTTTTCAAAGTCATCAGGCAACCTAAACAATTCATGTATCACCAAAAAAACATTTTAAATCAAGGCAAGAGATTAAGCAAATAGCACTGGGTCTCCCAAAAGAAAGAAAGTTTTCAATGTCATTAATTGTTGAGCAAATTGGATCATTTCAATTTTTAAACTTTCTAAAAAAAGAAAGATTGCAATTTCTAAAGCACCCTTCAAGAATCTTGCAAACCCAAATCAATATCATTAATTGTTGAGCAAATTGGATCATTTCAATATTTGAACTTTCTAAAAAAAAGAAAGATTGCAATTTCTAAAGCACCCTTCTAAGAATCTTGCAAACCCAAATCAATATCATTAATTGTTGACCAAAATTGGATCATTCAATTTTTGAACTTTCTTAAAAAAGAAATATTGCAATTTCTAAAACACCCTCCAAGAAACTTGCAAACCCAAATCAATATCATTAATCATTGAGCAAACTGGATCATTCAAGTTTTAAACTTTCTAAAAAAGGAAAGATTGCAATTCCTAAATCACCCTTCAAGAATCTCGTGAAGCCATAACTAAATATCCGGCAAATAGATCATTCTAGTTTGAGAATGTTCTGGAAAAAGGAATTGCCATAAACTCAGATCATCTTGAACAAGAGATTGCAGATCAACAAATTAAAATCCTTGGGCAAACAGATCATTCTAGTTTCGAAGGTTTTAGAAAAAAGAATGCATATTATATCAACACTTGACCAATAGATAACTTTATGATTTATTTAATAAATTAATTAAATATAATAGACACTAAAAGAAGTTAGTAGTTACATTGGAGGCTTAGTGGCAGCAGCTAGTTCCAAACCATTCTCATCAGGCCACACAAACAACAAACCTTGCGACACCAATGTCGCAAACCTAGTCGCACAAGCTCTTGGTGATTGAACAGCTCGAGCTTCGGGTCCTTCCGATGACGCCTGAGGGATCCGAGAACACGACCCACATCCATCAAAAGACCATCCATGGTAAGAACACTGTAGATGTCCATTCTCATCAATCCTTCCTTCCTGAAACAATCCGAAAAAGACGTTA
Source organism: Cynara cardunculus var. scolymus (assembly GCF_001531365.2). Lineage (NCBI taxonomy): Eukaryota > Viridiplantae > Streptophyta > Magnoliopsida > Asterales > Asteraceae > Cynara > Cynara cardunculus. The sequence continues at coordinate 24,021,554 of NC_037537.1, forward strand.
GTAAAACCCTAATTTAAAAGGGTAAGTGGAGGGTTTTTTAGAAGTAAAATTACAGATAAAGGAGCAAGACGATGAGGGCATTTGTCATCAAAAGCAACCCATTGATTGTTAATTTTATCGAACCAGATAACAAGGTCACGATTGAGGAGAGTAAAAGGGGTTGGGAGGTTGGGATCGAGGTCTTCGATTAAGGAAACAGGGTACCAATGATCCCTCCATGAGAATTTGGAGGAAGAAGTGGTTTCAGATTCTTCGATTTCGAGATCAATTGAAGAATCGTTGGTGGTGGTGGGGGATGGTGGAGCAGCTACACGAAGTGGAGGAAGAAGGGTTCTCCGGCGAGATGAGGGTGGTGGTGGTGATGGGTGTGAGTGGACGATTATGGGTTTTGTGTGGTGTAGAGAAAGAGAACAAGGAAGTAAGCGACCGTTGGTGGTGGTTGTTGTCGGTGGCGATGGGAAGAGTAAAGAAGCCATTTTTATTGATTTTCTTTTTCAAGAAAATTGTACGTGGTTTCTTGATTCTAGTGTGTGTGTGTGTGTGTTTTAGTAGGTTTAAAAGGAAGACATTGCGTGCAAGTTTGTAATGCGTTTATGCAAAGAGCCAAAATTGAACAACAATGAGAACAATTGCAACCTTTCACAATTGTGTCAACGCCGTTATACGTATGAATATCAAGATTTATTTTTATATTTTTAATATATGATTTAATCTGATTTTAATATAAATAAATCTGTATAATACAAGACCCTATAAAATTAGAGGTGCCAAAACAAATGAGTTCGTCGGATTAGTTAATAATAGTTTGTTTCAAATACAACCCATCACATTGTACAATCCAATAAATTGAAATATTTATGGACATGATTTGAGTTCATTTATTATTATTTGAATATTTATAGAGGATGAACATGGTTCATTAAATAATGATCAATACTTTATATTAGGAAACAATCAAAACTTCTATGAAATCACATATTAATCAAATGAAATGGACGATTGAGATTGAGTTGTATTGGTTGCACAAATGCCAAGGGTTGTATAATAACCAACCTCTCTCTCTCTCTCTCTCTCTCTCTATATATATATATATATATATATATAATATGAATAAAACATATGAAAAACAAGTTTAAGATTAAAGTATCGAAGGATAAAAAAAGACGAACAGACCAATTTGCCTTTGATTTAACGGAGACTGATGAACGAGCATTTGGTTTAAGGGATCTAGCCATAAAAAATACAACCATCAGGACCAAATATATAATTAATCTACCCATAAGGCCATACCCAACATGGGATAGAAAAACAACGGATAACCGACTGAATTGGGGAGCCTGAACGACATTGATGTTGAGTCCACCAGTCGGCAAATGACTTCTATTTACCGGTGCTTTCATTATGGATCGGYCGACTTGTCACGATTGATTGCTCACATACAATTAGGTTAGGTAGGCAGGCTTGGAGAGGTGATCTAAATCACTATCGATACGATACGGGGATGGTTTGTTGAACGTAACAAATCCCCTAAAAAGAGCGGCGAGATCTTTGATCTCGACAGGGGAGGGATTGGGGTCACTTTGCATTAGAACTTTAGTTCGTAACAAGGCTCGAAGACTTCCGGCTGGATTTGAATGGAACTTTAGTTAGCATAATTTTTGGACCAATTCCGTAGTTCACTCCTTTTTTTTTTTTTTTGATTAACCTGGATATCCAACCCGCTATGCGAGCCGACTAATCCCAGGACGACCAGCTGTTTTGCAGATAGCCTGGAGTTACCGCATTTGAACCTCCGTGGCCATAAGAAGATTTTTATTCCTCCTTGGATTTGAACCTGAGACCTCCTGGTACTTTTGACCTTTGGAGCCAAGCTCAAACCAATCAGACACCACCCTTGTGGTTTTCACTCCCATTTTTACGTTTACAGGTTCAAACTTGTAAGGTTTTTTGAATTATAAAGCACGAACCAAAGTTGACTTTTTTGGTCAAGGCTTTCATCTTTGTTCTGTTTCACACAAATTGGCTTTTTTACTTCTTGGTTCATATTTTATAAAGGTCAAACTACACACCAATATCAAAACTTTCATTAACATGGATGTCTGAGCCAGCTTGCACACACATCAACTAATCCTAGAGGTACCGGAGAACATGCTGGTGAATCCCCAGTGGCATTGCGGGACTCGAATAGGTGACCTACGAGGAGAAATCCCAAAGGCCTAAGCTTTATTGCCAGTTGAGCTAAACCCATGAGGTTAAAACCTTCATTTTTGGGTTAAAGGTTTTTTAAGAACTTCGATTTCATGATAGAATCAGGTCGGTTTTCTTTTCTTCAACCGACTAAATCGAGCGGATTCGGTTTGTATTGTAACAAAAACAAGAACCGTATAATTGAGACCATAACATTTCAAGCATTATTAACCCGACTCATGCAAATTCAACACCGACTACATTCATCTTTCGGGATCGGCATAATTAATTCAGTATACAGTACGTCTTATAAGAATACCTAAATATTATTTCTTAGAATATGACTGGAAGTCGGGTCCAACGTCACGTGATCCAGTATTGATATAAGGTCCTCGAAAAGTTGCTTGAGGTGGCAGTGGTTTCGATGAATCAATAACGGGTCCCTTTGATGATCTAGACCTGCATTTGACGTATAACAACTGTTTCAATAAAGATTAAAAGAAGATGCAAAAAAATGATAAGCGAGCAATGAAGAATCAACTTACGCCATGTAAAAGGGAAACGCTAAACCTGCACTTGCAAAAGCTAGTAAGCCTGTAGCAACGATCATGTTGCGTGTACGCGACATGAAGATTTCGAAGTGCGGGAAATGGAAAATAAATCTGAGAATCAACAAATGGGAATATCAGTATACCAATGCCAGTTATGCACTTTTCATTTTTAAAGTATATAATATATATACAAGGCAAACACTCACGCACGATGAAAACGGCACACGGTTTTAGAAATTTGTAATCATTACATTTTTTAATCAACTAAATGACAAGTTTACCCTTAATAACAAAGGTACCAATGAATTTCTCCATCTCATAGTTAAGGGTAGCATTGGAAACTAGACACTTATTTTTGAAAGTGGACACTTATTTTGGGACAGAGTGAGTGCATAAGTAGAAAAATATGCTATTTTGGTATAAGAGCCACCAATGGCCATCATATTCTACAACCAACAACAGCGCCATTTCCCATTTCAGAAGCGAGCATGAACATCCTCACCAACTCTGAACTGATCATGTAAATATCAAACCAACCACGAATAGCACTGAGGTCAACATTGTCACTAGCTCAGAATCGATCCATGCCTTAGTGATTGCTTTTTATGACACCATGATTCATATTTCTACATATCTTCCGTCTAGTGGCTTATCAATATCCGAAACAAGTGACAACTATACCTAGTCACAGGCATCATCTAGTTTTAGGCACTGCATGTAGAATGAAGTTCCGCAAAGAGTTGGATAGGTGCAGATATCGGGAAGGAATGATGTAGTGCAGTTTCAGCTAATCCAAAAAGGGCGGAGAAGTTAAAATTTGAGTGTGTATGATGCAATCTACAGAAGAACCCAAGTATTTACCCCAAGTTCTATGGCACTTGCAAAGATTGGAATTCAGTGTCGGAACCTATTTAGTTTAAACTCAAGCTAGTTTACTGGAATGCAATCATAACTTCCTAACCATGGTATTCGAGTTTCCAAACAAACCCTATATGTCTAGCTCATACACTGGATTAGCATTGGGACTGTTGATATTCCTAAGATGAACACTCTATAACCGTGAAGCCAACTCAACTGGCATACAAAAACTAGGCCTTGGACTCCTTCCCATAGATTTGCCAGTTTGTAGATCACTTCTATCGCAATATAACAAATCAATCGAGGTGGCGATACTTAAATTTCGAGGAGTTAAGTTATGTTTTTACGAATTAATCCAGAATTTGTAGCAATTGATTACATACAAGGACTCTTGGTACTACTTGAAATCATGATTGAATTCATTGCACTTATCTAGCAGAAATCATCGCCACTATAAGAATTTAATTATCTCATTATGAAGAACTTAATCCAAACAACAGAAGATAGTGCCTCAGATATCAACTTTCCTCAAACTCGTTGAAATTATTTGTGGCATCATGATATTTCACATGTTTTCAATTCGCAAGTTGAAATTTCTTGATGCGATTTTAAGTAAACCTAGATTAGATCATTACGATGAAAACCATAAGTCTGAATCCCCTCAAATCCTGTAACATCTATTCATAAATTGAAGCCACCAAACCCTAGAAATTCACTTAAGATCATGATTATAGGTAGGTAGTGAGACATTGGAGAATCAAAGTGACATAAAAGGATAATCAGATTCAATACAATAATTCGATTTACCTGGTGGTGATAAGATTTGAAGCCAAAGTTGCTTTGGAAAGCTATGAATCGCCAACGATGTTAATTTGGGCGCCTTCTATGTGACCCATGAATTCATCTAACCAAAACGGGGCGAACAGCTCGGGTGGAGTCCGTGTACCCGTGACCCGATATGATTACCATTTTACTTATGGATTTATCCACTCTATCTATAAACTAGGGGGCTGTTTGGCAGTTGCTGAATGATTTAGTTCAGAATAGCTAAGAGATTAGAATGGCTAAGAGGGTCAGAATGGTTAAGTGCTGAATGAAACAAAGTTGTTTGGTAATTGTTTTCTGAATGACAGCAAAATTACCATTTTAACCCTCAACAAATACAATCAATTCTAAACATTTTTTTAGAAAAAAAAGATGCTGTTCTTCATGTTCTTCATATCAAGATCACAAATCCTCAAGAAATTACAAAACATAGGTAATCCAAACATTGTTACAAACATGAAGTTAGCAATAAACACCATCAATTTTCAAAGAAAAATGCTACCCTAAACCAAACCCTAGACAGAAAAATGCTACCCTAAACCAAACCCTAGACAGAAAAATGCTACCCTAAACCAAATGAAAGAAAATCGGACTGTGGAAGAAAATCGGACTGTGGAAGGCGACGAGGCTGTGGAAGGCGACGAGGCGGCGACGAGGCTGTGGAAGGCGACGAGGCGGTGACGTGAAAGAAAATCGGACTGTGGAAGAAAATCGGCGACTGTGGAAGCGATGGTTATGCGATGGTTTCAATCGGTGGTTTCGACCAGAAAATGAACGGCGACAGTGGAAGCGAACGGCCACTATGGTTTCGATCGGCGACTTGTGGAAGCGAACGGCGACTGTGGTTTCGATTTTGGGGAAATACATGAAGCAAACGGCGACGAGGAAGCAGATGGAGGGAACGACGACCGTGGAAGAAGTGGGATTATCGCAGAAGGAGACGGGGACCGGAGATGGCGACCGGAGATGGCGACCGGAGATGGCGATCGTGGGGGTGGGAGGCGATGTGAAGGAATGATGTGTAGAGAGGGCAAATCTGGAAAAGTTTAGATCTTAATGGTTGAGGGAAGGGTTTAACACAAAATGGTTAAGAGGTATATGTAACCATTAAGAGGTTTCATATTTTGTGCCAAACACTCCAAACCTCTGACCGATTAAGAGGCTCCCTCTTAATGTCACCATTAAGAGGGAAACAAACAGCCCCTAGGAAACTTTACCGCGCTTCGTGCGGTCGTCGTTAACTGATGAAAAAAAGCATTGATAAGTTTGAATTCGATATAAAGTGTTAAAAGGTATCACAATAATTGTGGGTACAATTTTGTTTTTGAATGTTTTATTTTGTTAGAATAAAAAGAGTTAAAATACATTGGTTGCAGAAAAATGAATATGTAAGTTTGAATTCTGTATAAAGTGTTAAAATGTATCACACTAATTATGGTACAATTTTATTTCTGAATGTTTTATTTTGTTAGAATAAAGAGAGTTAAAATATTTGGTTGCAGAAAAATGAATATATAGCGTAAAAGAAGTTAAATTGTGAAATGATAGAGAATACATTCTATAGATATATAACTGATTTCTTGCTTTTGGTTGTCTTATTATTATAACAATAAAGAGAGGTGTAATTTATTGCTTGTGAAAAATAAAATATAATTTATAAATAACATATGTCAATTCGGTATATTATTAGGTGTAAAACCGAATATTACCTTTTATAATGAAAATCCAATAAAATTGTGACATGGAACGTGGTTATAGTAGAAAATTATCAAATTATGTTTTAGTTTAAAAATATGGGAAATTATCATTTTTTTCCTTGTATGAATATCCCGAGTCCTAAAAAAATGTAATATAAGATAAATAATTAACTATTTACAAAAACAATCTGCAATCTTCAAAATGAAAATAACAAAATTGTCAATTCGAGATATCTAGATCGACTTCAAAGTCCATATTTTATGAAAAATCGAGGTAGTTCTTCAAAATGAAAACATACCATTCCACGTTTTGTATATCTAGTCTCATAGAGATATTGGGACATCTAATTAGTTTTCTCAGAACTTCATAGATGAAGGAAACACACCAGCAACTGATTTTGTCATAGACTTTTCATGTTCCTCCTTATATGGTTTCTCTAATCTCCTTCAGTTTGCTTCTAATCCAAAATGAATTAAAGTAATCATAAATAAAAAAAAACCATGTAAATAAAAAGTTGTCATCATTTTCTTTATATAATCACCCCCAATGTTCCAACATATCATCTTTTTATCAAAGTGAGAGATGGATAAAGTTAACTACAATTCAATATTTTGGAATTCTCAATCCACATTATTTCATATCATGTTTTTTGGTTCTTACTTATAGATTATATATTTATAGATATAAAGGTTTAAATGTTTATTAGATCATTATATGTAACTTATATATAAAGTAAATGAAAGGTTTATTCATTTAATGATATGTTTTTATTTAAAATAATTCAAAAATTGGAAAAAATAGCAACCAATGATTCTAGCTCTCTCTCAATATGCCACATCATCTATATATATATATATATATATATATATATATATATAGAAGCTTCGAGATTTTTTAGACATACTACTGAAAATAAAATGTATTTTGTTCAAGGTTCTAAACAACGTGAGTGTAATGCGACAACGAGGTCAAGTCTTAAGTCATAGGAGTCACGGTGAGGCATGACGTCTTTGTTATCCCGTTAAAAAAAAACGTATCCGGCCATGACATGTCACAAGCTTTACGTGACGTCAAACACAAGTTTTGAACTCCACAATAGCTGTTGCAACGACCCTTTTACAACACCGATTTTGATTGACGTCTTATCCTAAATCTACTTTAGAAGTCACGTCTTGATTTAAGAATTTCGTATTAAAATGGATTTTTAAATAATTTATTTTTTAAAAGTTTTAACATAACAAGATTTTTTTAATAAAAAGAAATTAGCATTTTTGTTTAAAAAATTATAGTATATTCTATTAGTTATATATAAAAAATTAATGCCTTCTTTTAATTGCATAAAAAAAATATTATCTATATTATATTATAAAGCATTTGACAAAAAAAATTTAAAAACCACTTTTTATGCATAAAATACTGTTTATTGATGCATATTACTTAAAATTCAAGATTACAAGTTGATTGTGCATATGTACAACTTATTAAAGCTTCATATTTGAATTCGTATAACTAACTGCGGATAAACATAATCAAATACATGATAAACATTATTTTAAATATAAAATATCTAAAATATAGTTAAAATAATTATTAAGTTCTAACAGAATACTTAATTATTATCTTAAAGAAATTATTTTATTAAACCAAAAATAAATTATTATCGTTTTTAAAATTCAATTAAATTATAATWAAAAATTGAATTAAAGAAATTACACAAAAAAGAAAACTTTAAATAGTAAATTTGATATTAATATCGTTTATTTTATCAAAATTTTATAATATATTCAAATTTATATTTCATTCAAAAATAAAAATATTTTATTTTTCTTAAAACCACATAAAATCGTATTAAATTTATCTCGTTGCATTGCACGAGTACCTTCTAGCGTTCTCTAATATGCATATAGAGTTTTTGAAAGTATGCTTATTAAAATTAAAATATTTTTTATTCTAATCTAATTTATTTTTTTTATTAAGTTGGATATCCAACTTGCTATGCGAGCCGACTAATCTTAGGATGATCATCTGCTTTGCGGGTAGGCCGGAGTCACCACCTTTAACCCTCCGTGGCCACAAAAGGATTTTAATTTCTTCTTGGATTTGAACCTGAGACTCCACTTTTAACATTTAGAGTTCAAGCTCAAACCAATCAGACACCACCCTTGTTGTTAGGTTTATACTTATTTTTATCACAATTATATTTTCATTAATTCAACAATTTTCATACCATCTAAATCCAACATAATCCTAAATGCCAAAAACTTCTGGGATCTTGGCATTCAATTTTTTGGATGAATACTGAAATACATAGATATCTTTCAAATTATCTGGTGTCAACGTTCTCCTTTAAATACGTTTGTGACTATGCCTGGTAAGTGATTTTTCGATTCAAAATGACCCCAAAACCATATATACATAAGGTATAAATCGAATTTTATTTTGTAATGCTAACATCAAACAACTTTTTTTTGAATGAGATTGTCTCGTTTTCTTATTTTTAGACGTTTTCGACTGTCACTTGTTATTCAAACCAATACTGTAATTTATTTTACCGGGTAAGACTATAATAATACATCAAAATGGTTTCATACACAACAATTTACTCGGTAAGCGCTTACCCAGGTAATAGCCGTAAATCAAAATTAGGCTTAACATTTTATCTAAGAAATAGACCTTAAAGCCCACACCAAACTAAACCAAGCACAACTCTATGAAAAAATGAGAAAGGAAGATCACAAAAGTAGGACAAAGAAACAAGGTATTCAAGTGTAATTTCTCCATAACAAAGAGAACCAACTAAGCAAGACAGTAACTCTTTTTAACATTCTGAAAGCATGATCATAAACCAGATTACAGTAACTTTCAACATTCTGAAACAGGATTTCATAGACCACATTATCAATCAGTATCATTTTTGCTCATTTCTACAGGAAATGAGATGTGGGTTCATACATAGGACAAGATGATCACTTGGCAAGAAGGGTTTGGTGAGCCTGAGCCTGGTTCTCTTGGTTCTGCTGGTAGTTCAGGGTCCTTCTGAACAGCATGATGTGTGGCTCAGGTCGGTGGATCGCATAGTGCACCCATCCTCGACTCTGTTGCACTCCAATTGCACGCCATTCAGTCTATACAAACAAAATCACAACCCACTTTTAACATAAATCTCAAATTCCCGCTTTAGATATGAATAACAAAACTTAGGAAGTTCATTACTAGAGCAAATTTCATATGTGCTTTGCTCAATTGTTTATAAAAACCAGAGGGAACAAACTATGATGAACGGACATAAACTTCGAGGACTTGGAGAAAAAATAAAATAATGGATAGCAGAGTGTCCTTAAAAACTTATGGTCATAGGTATAGAGGTTAAGCAGAAGCATTAAGCGGTTCTCCTCAATATAGATAATATGATCACAAAATAACTGAAATCCGACTTAATTGTTTAATCACATAATTCAATGGTTAGTTGCAAATCAAAGTTATGGGGGTGATTAACATCTAAGCAACCAAAATTGCAGGGCCTTAGGGTGAGATTTATCAACAGTTTTCTGCCAAACTACTTGATCATCGAGTACGAAAGCGTTCCTAACAAAAAACGCATAATCACCAACTCCATCCAATAGCTACAATGTAAAAACACTTCCGGTTTGAAGATCAAAAGAGGTACTTAACGCATCAAAATGATATAGAATTTGTAAATATAACACCAACGCTTTTCTACTTTTAGCAATTCTTACGAGATTTATTTGTACTGATCAATTTTGTTATTTCTCAAATATTTACAGTAATCGACTAATCGTATCAATTTTGTAGCCGATAACTCAAAAGGCATATAGAAAATCTCTTCTGTAGGAAGGATGTATTATAACAACGGTAATACTGATCCAAACGCAAATAGTTTAAACCAAAAAGAATTACAGACATGAAACCCAAACAAGTTATAGAAATTAACAATATACCTCAGATAGAAGACGATTCTTCGGAAGCAGCTTCGCAACTTCTGGCGGAAGAACTACATGCCTACCGATTACAATTTCGAAACACGAAAAACAAATTACTAAACCGCCACAAGAAAAACAACAAAACAAGTACGATTTTAGAGAACAGAAAAACAATTTAAGGAAATTGAGAGCGGAATTATTACCTGTACTCGAACGTATCATCGAAGTATTTCTCAGAGTATTGGATCTGACCCATAATCGATTAAACTTCTCAGATTTCAACCAAATCCTGTTACAATAGGGATTAAAACAACAGCAGATTATAATGGATAAAACAAACAGGGAGGAGATTTTAGAAGTTAAGAAATTTACGAATCAATTAAAAACCCTAGATACCTGAGGGAGAGAGCGCAGTAGGGTGTGGTGGTGACGTAGAAAAGGGGGATGCAATGGACCAGAGAAAACGCTTCCGCTTATTTATAGGGTTTTTTAAGCTATTACTTTATTTTGCAACGGTAGGAAATTGATTTCAATTTCAAAATTTGAAAACTCGCTAATAAATGTTTTAGGAGGTGTTGCAAAGGTTGATTTGATATTAAGGGGTGTTTGAGATTGCTTATAAAAATAATTTATTGATTTATTCTGGTGTAATATTGGTAATAAACACTTTTGAGTATTTGAATAAACAATTTATACCGGTGTCAAACCGTTAATAAGAAGTTTTTAAAAAAGTTAAACCCTTCGAACTTATAATAAGTTGATAAAAGCTTTTGTAGAAAAACATAAGTCGTTTCAAATAAGCAATCACAAACACCCCCTAAATAATTATAATCATAGTATTTGATAAGTTTTTTAAATAGTTTGAATAGTATAAGAAAGAGAAGATTGTATGAAAAAATAACGTAATTAAACTTGATTTCTATTTTGGGTAACGTACTTTTAAAATTTCCGTGTTAGTACCTAAGATGTAAAGTTTTAAATATTTAACTATCCGGATAACCGGTTGAAGCATTAATCGATTACCAAATAAGTGATAAAATTACACATGTTCTTCTATCTTTGTGATCCCTTTTTAACACACCACAAAAATCCCATATGCTAAATGTTAACTCATGGAATTTAATCCAACCATTTTTTAATCAGTCTTTATCATCAAAATCATAGGTAAAAGCCCTAAGAACTCAACAAGAAACACAGAACAAAGAACCCGTTTACCTCGATATAAACTTGAATCGAGAAGCTTGAAGTAGAGAAGTTTAAGCTCGGGACAAAAACCCCTGATTGATCAAAGCTGAATTAAAGTTAACAAGAGTAATTAACAAATTGACAAAACCACAGATGAAAATAGTTGGATTTAGAGCTCTACAAACACTCAGCAAATGGCGATGCATAAAAACCCTAACCATCTACAGATCACAACAAGATATGAAAAGAATAACCAAAAGATGTAAATTCACAAAAACCTCAAGATTCGATCAACAAATCAAAGCAAATAACAAAAAATAGAGAAAACCGATAAAAACTAACAATTACCTTGATGGACGCTTGAAGAGCAAAACCATGGGTAAAGAACCCTAACCGACTTCGGTATATATAATCGATTCTAGAGAAGCAGCTTGAGTCGTCGTCTCAGACAAATCAATCGGGAGGAAGCGTCGTATTGGATAAATCAATCCAAGAGGGAGCGTCTGAGATGAAACGTGTTGAGAGTCTGGAGGAAACGATTAAGAGGATTTAAGTGATTAAGTTATCACTTTATTATTCAGAGTAAAAAATAAGAGTTTTTCAACTCTTTTTTTTTTATTTATAAAAATGGTCTGAAAACAAAAACGTCTGACCGATTCAAACTTAAGAGATATTAAGTGTATTTTTTTAAAACAAACAAGCCTTATTATCTATCAACATAATATCTAAATACGTATTCCTTTTTTTTCTTTATCCCAGTAAACGAAAGAAATAGCGACAAATTTTTCCAGCCAAAAAGTAAGCCGCCATACGAGAAGGCCCACCGTCAACGTTGATATCATCCCTAGTTTATCGTTGCAATTTATAATTACTCTCTCTCTCTAAAAAGATAACGGAAAAAAAAAACGTGATAACAAAAACCCATAAAATAACTTCAGATACATAAATGCATATACAGTTCTTTTTATCCAACCAACCAAAAACATTAACATATCTTGTCATACGTTAAACAAGACAAAAACAGTAGTTACGATAAAGAGAAACATATCTCGATATATCAAACCAAACACAACCACAAAAAAGTTAGCAGATACTACTATTTTTGGTATGAACCTCCCGAAAAGTCAAGGATTCAAAATTCAAAAATAATAATAATAAATAACAGATACGAATACAAATATATATATATATTTATTCGATTAAAAACACAAATACATATAAAAGGACCAAAAAAACCAAAATCCGATTTTCCGTCTTGCAAATGCCAAAGGAGTTAAGTTGCCCCGTTTGATGCGATCAAGAGATACGTAAACGGAATGAGTCGCCAAAACCGCCGCCGCCGCCCACCCGTTTGCAAGCTCAAGATCGCATCATACGAACATTATGGAGTTGAACACATGATCAATCTGCTGCAGACTGCAACCACCACCTCACCGAAATCTGCTGCCATGAAGCGCCGCCGTGCATGGTGGAAGGACGGTGGTGAAAGAGAGGGAGGGTTTGTTAGTGTTATAGTGTAATGATATAAGGGTTATTATGGTGAATGGTGTGATGAAGTGGTTGTACAAAGGTTTTGCAAAAAAAAGGACAGCATCTTCCATAGGATATCCGGTGACCACCCTCCCTTTTTTCCCGTGCCTTTTTTCTGCTCTATTTTTTTTATTTTTTTTATTTTATTTTTAAATTTTTTTCATTTCCAAAAAAAAAATTACGAATATTTTTTTTTATTAACCTGAATATTCAACCCGTTACGTGAGCCGACTAATCTCAAAACAACCATCTGCTTTGCGAATAACCTGGAATCACCGCATTTAAACCTCCATGGCCACGAGAGGATTTTTATTCCTCATTGGATTTGAGTCTGGGACCTCCAGATACTTTTGACCTTTGGACCTTCCTACAAAATTTCGTCTTGATCAAATTTTGAGACCTAACATAGATCGGGTTTCAGACTCACAAGACCCGGGCTTGGCCGAGATTTAAGCTTGATTTTTTTGTGCATTTATATATTTTAATTACAATTAAACCATAGTAAATAAACATATAGATCAAAATGCTCTCAAACTCTATCAAACTTTACAATCCTTTTCATTTATTTTAACTACAAGGTGGTGCCTGATTGGTTTAAGCTTGACTCCAAAGGTCAAAAGTGCCTGGAGGTCACATGTTCAAATCCAAGAAAGAACAAAAATCCCCTTGTGGCCACGGAGGTTCAAATGCGGTGACTTCAGGCTACTTACAAAACAGGTGGTCGCCCTAGGATTAGTCAGCTCGCATAATGGGTTGGATATCCAGGTTAATAAAAAAAAATAAGACCAAAATTACATGAAACAACTAAATTTTCTTTCGGTTTGTTAAAAAAAACCTAAATTTTGGATATTTTTGTCACGGTTGCAAGCTTAGTTTTGTTTGTAACAAAATGATGACGCTGAGAGATAATGTTGAACCAAAGGTTCCAAGCAAACTACTGAACTAAAAGAAACATAAAAAGGTTAGCGAATATTTGCCATCTGGGTTTATTTACGCCACCGTTAACAAATACCGAACTTATATCTGCTTATCTTTCAAACTAAATTTAAAATTAACCTCTTAGGTTGTAGCGTTCTAGTTAACCCTCACAGGGGTGGAATGAGAAACCTCATTTAATCGGGACTAGAATCAAGATGTTGTCGGAACCCTTCTGGCCATGGAAGTTCACCTACGATAACTTTAAACCGTTCGCAGTAGCCAAAAGGATTAATCGATGTGCGTAAATAACCCAAAAACCCGCGATTACCCAAAAAATTAAAATTATTATATTCGTTGGATAAATACTTTATTCTAAAACATTTTATTTATTCCAAAATTCATTATTTTACATTTTTATTAGCAAAAGTTATATGATGGTAAGAGAGTCAGTGACCAATTCAATACAAAGGTTGTAATTTAAAAAACGAAAAAAAGGCATATAAGCTTCAAAAGATCACACGGGTACACAAACGTTTCGGTGCGTCGCATGTCCCCACACTTGCTTTTCTTGTGATTCTAAAGGGATAACCTTCAACGCATTCATGTGATAACCATAATTATACATCTTTTTTTAAAGTATATAATATTAATTTATGTATGATAAATATAACAAATAAACTCACACATCATCCTTATTTTTGGTGAAATTTGAACCATTGTTCTCCTGGGAGGCCATAGACTATGATACCGCTAGGACAAAGACTATTTGGTATGTATCTATAATTTTGTTATAAATTACTATTACATTTGTTCTCGTTCCCAACTGATGTGGGATCTTCCACAACATCATTATTATTATTTGTGTAGAAAGTATGTTAACTAAATACATTTTTTTGAGATGGTGTCACAGGCTATGCCTAGATTAATCTGAGCAAACTGTGACGACGATAAATCAGTCCTGATAAATTTAGTGATCATAATTGTTGTGTATGTTTGGATTTGAACCATGAACATATGAGATATTTCAATACATCCCCTAGGACCTCAACCACTATGTCACAACCCTTGTGATTAAACTAAAAACAACTTTCAACAAGTTGATTAAAAAAAGAATATTACACGAGTATATTTTTAAATTACAAAATGTGAGATGGAACAGTTGATTAACGTTAAAGATTTGAGCTGAAAACGATAAGTTCTAAATGAAAGTCTTTTTATACTTGATTCGATGAGGATCCATGATTGGTTAAGCCAAGAATGAAACCGGCTACAGTAAGGCTCAAGGCTAAGTGACACGATTTCGACTAATTGCATCGAAATCGTGTAATAGCCAATTTTACATGTGTCATCGAGCTTGTGTGAAGATAACTCTTTTTTGAAATAAATATAACATTAATATACGACAAAAATACTCACGCACACTTCTCATGCTTGGTAAGGTTTAAACCCTTGATCTCCTAAAAGGTTGAGCACTATCGGTAACTCGAATATCATTGAACCAATCACCCTAAGGTTTGATAAACTCTTGCAGGGTTTGAAGTGATGAACCAAAATAACCAAATCCACAATTTGATTTTGATCTGAACTCTTTTATCAAACTTAGCCCAAGTTCTGAATTTGGGCTTTTTATATTAAGTCCAAAACAGGCCCAATCCAATCGTCTTGAGTTTTAAGTTTAATCAAGAGAATATCTTCGACGGACTCCATACATGTAATTTGGATAAAAAGTTGATTACTGACAACCCAACCGATCCCATACGAAACCCACCTCCAGAAACCAATGTAAGGAGGCATTTTTTGGCTCACTCAGTAGTTGTTTCTTGACAAGATCGAACCTGGTACTTGTCTTGTATTTGAGAATATCTTGACAAGTGTAATACAAAGGTGTAATTGAGCAATTTAGAACATTTCTATTTATTTAATAAAAAGGTGTAATTGAGCAATTTCTTTTTTCCGAAGGAAAGTGAGGGAAATAGGAGGAAAGTAAAAAAATACTCGTGTTCTCGAAATTTTGTTAAGAGGAAAAGGATTAGGGAACGGAAGGAAATAAATCATAAATTTCCTTCCAAAGCTTTCCTTACAGATGTGGGAGGAAAATGAAGGAAATAAAAGGAAAAAAATTATTACATTTTAAAATGATTACTAAAATTACAAAACTACCTAACCCTTCATAATAAAAAACATATTTTTAAATGGTATATTTGTAAAAAAAACATATTTTTAAAGGGTATATTTGTAAAAAAACATTGTTCCTTTTCTTTCTCTCCACATGAAAAAATTATTTTCTTTATTTTCTTGTCCTTCATTTTCTTTCTCTTTCAAGAACACAAATAAAAAAAATTATTTTTCTTTGCTTTCTTTTCTGTTCCTTTATTTTCTCCCCAAATTTGAGAACACAGCGTTAGGATCATGTGAAAAAAAAAGATTTCTGGTGAGAAACATGAGAAGGGATGAAGGTGCATTTATATTGTGTGAATGTTACGTTATATTTTATGAAGATGGTGAATGTTACATGACCTGAATATGTACCAATCACAAGCTTTTGTGACTGTACTCACCTCCACACGTTTTCACATAATAAGGGTACATTCCTATATATTATGTGAAATTTTTACATTTCTCACATTTCTTATAGAAAATAATAGGACAAATTGCATGAAAAAATAACGTACTTTAATTTAGTTTCTATTTTGTGTAACGTACATTCAAAACTTTCATTTTGGTACATAAGATGCAAAGTTTTAAACATTTTAGTACCCAGGTAACCGGTTGAAAACTAATTTTAGATAAAAAAAAAAAACTAATTTTCGATTAAAAAAATACATGTCACTAACCACGTCAACAAATAATATTGAGTTGGATACCACATCATTCATCACATCAACATGATAACCACGTAATGTTTCAACCAATTAGTGGAAATAGTAGTAAAAACGAGGATGCCGATATADGAACCAGAACGAGTGGTAAAACTATACCAGAAAGTTCTACTGATCCDGATGTAACTCAAAAATACAGGCATTTGTGGGTTCAATGCGAAAATTGTTATGGATTAAATTATAAGAAATTTTTTAAATCAAAAATGAATCTTTGTGAACAATGTGGATATCATTTGAAAATGAGTAGTTCAGATAGAATCGAACTTTCGATCGWTCCGGATACTTGGGAKCCTATGGATGAAGACATGGTCTCTCTGGATCCCATTGAATTTCATTCGGAGGAGGAGCCTTATCAAAATCGTATCGATTCTTATCAAAGAAAGACAGGATTAACCGAGGCTGTTCAAACAGGCATAGGACAACTAAACGGTATTACCGTAGCAATTGGGGTTATGGATTTTCAGTTTATGGGGGTGCTCCATTTTATTTTCCCATTGAGGCCGAACCTAAACCTGTGCATACCCTTTTTCTATTTGGGTTGCTAACTCAACGGTAGAGTACTCGGCCAGATATTTAAATATTTAAAATTTTACATCTTATGTACCAAAATGAAAATTTTGAAAATACGTTACCCAAAATAAGAATCAAGTTAAAGTACGTTAACTTTTTCTTGTAATTTACCCAAAATAATATTTTTCACAATAACCTAACCTTATATTTGTATGTGTAGGATCAAAATAATATATGAAATCAAAATATATATTATTTTGATTCTCAAAATTAATGTGAATTATTTAAAATGTAATTTGATAATTTCAACATTACAAAACTATTTATTGATGATGTTACAAAATATTGATGGTCAAGAAAGAATCTTAAAAGAAAAGTCTCCATGCAAAACACACCACGAGATTGTTCACTTGACACTTCCTTCATCTTTAAGGTAAGCATAGTTTCAAAAGGATAAAGAATGGGTGTTAATTGTTAAATAGAAATCGCGTCCAACCGTTTGATTTGGAACTGAATAAATCCGTTAACGGAAAATTTGAAAATAAGAAAACCGAAAAAACCAAATGTTCACAAATCGGTTTTGGTTTTGAATTATAGGTAACCGCGGGTACCAGACCCCAGATATAATATAGTTAACCATGTGGTATATAATACTGGATCTTAAACCACAAGGGTGGTGCCTGATTGGTTTGAGCTTGGCTCCAAAGGTCAAAAGTACCAGAAGGTCCTAGGTTCAAATCCAAGGAGGAATAAAAATCCTCTTGTGGTCACGGAGGTTCAAATGCGGTGACTCCAGGCTATCTGCAAAGCAGGTGGTCGCCCTGGGATTAGTCAGCTCGCATAGCAGGTTGGATATCTAGGTTAATAAAAAAAACAACAAACACTGGATCTTAAATATTTATATTGTTATTTATTTATTAACGAAAATTAAATGAGTGAAAGTCTTTTACGTTTTGGCGTCAGACATTACTATGGATGATTAACTTTGCTGTTATGAAGTCGTGAAGGAGTTAACATTAAACGGAAAATGAATGTTTTTGAAGTATTAAACTTATTTTAATTTGTAGTGCTTCGATTATGTTTAATTAGTTGTTGTGTAATTATTTTAAATGTTATATTTCGATACTATTTTTTTATATTTGTAAATGATATATTTTTTATAAATTCGGGTAACTATGAGCTGAGTTATGGATAACCGTTTTATTTCAGTGTGGTTCGATCAAAGCTATGATTTGGTTTCGATTCGAGTAGCCAGGTATTCGCCTCATGCGGTTCGGTTGACATTTTCGCTACTGACTGTAGAGGTGAGCAGTGGAACCGGGTATCCGGCTATGGAACCGGAACTGATATGAGTGGTTTCGGTTTCGGTTCCTAAAATACGGAACCGATTGAGAATGGTTCCGGTTCCGGTTCCTAAAATACGGAACCGATTGAGAATGGTTCCGGTTCCGGTTCCTAAAATACGGAACCGATTGAGAATGGTTCCGGTTCCGGTTCTCAATTTTTCGGAACCGTTACCCACCGGGTACCCGGTATTTTTAAATAAAAAAATAATTATTATTTTTTAATACCAAATTTATATTAGGTTTACATCTTGAAAGCACGCCGTCATCTTCATTCTTCATCTAAATTCTTCATATAGAATGATTCGTATTGTTTAAAATTGTGTGTTCACTTGGATTCATAGTATGTAATCGTTAAACTTTGAAATACCATTATAGTATGTAATCGTTAAACTTTGAACATTTTCTATTAGTCTATTATGGTTTGTAATCGTTAAACAATATTTGTAACCATTATTATATATAATTTGTATTCTTGCTTATTTATTTAGTGTTTTGGCAACGTTTTATTTTTTATTTCCAAATAACAAAATTTTAATATTTTAGGAAGCGGGTACCCGGAACCGGAACCGGTTCCCGGCGGTTCCGGTTCCGGTTCCAAAAATTTAAGAATCACTCTAACCGGTTCCGGTTCCAATATCTCAAGAACCGCCGGTTCCGGTTCCGGTTCCCGTCAAAAAGGACGGGTACCCGCCTATGCTCACCCCTAACTGACTGAACCGTGAACACCCATAGGAAAAAGGGTATTGGAAATTAAATAAAATTTTATTTGAAAAAAGTGTTTAGAATACAGATTAGAGGGTTCGTAGTTTGATTTTTTTTTGATTAACCTGGATATCCAACCCGCTATGTGAGCCGACTAATCTCAGGGCGACCACCTGCTTTCCCGATAGCCTGGAGTCACCGCATTTGAACCTTCCTGGCCACAAGGGGATTTTTATTCCTCATTGGATTTGAACCTGGGACCCTCTTGGTACTTTTGATCTTTGAAGCCAAGCTCAAACCAATCAGGCACCATCCTCGTGGTTTAGTTTGAAAATTTTATATTTTAAGACGTATAAAAAACATGTCTAAGTTTCATTTATGATACATCAACCTCACGTCAATATTGAATACAATTTATTTTATAAACTTGGATAAAAAAAACTACATATTTGAAAAGAACGTTTTCCAAAATAAAAATTGGATAAAAAACTACAGTTTTTTTTATAAAACAATGTGTAAAAGAAAGTGATAATCACATAGCAAATTTAAAAAAAAATGTACAATTTATAATATGTACAGTAGAAACTATCATCGCTATTCTCATTCGAAATTAGTGTTGGATGGAAAGAAAAAGAAACAGATTCTTGTGAACCACTTTTGGACAACTATAAAAACACAAAAAATCATCATGAATATGGTGTCAAGATCTCGCATTTCCCACCCAAAAATGCCTAAAGCCAGATCCCATATCTCGACAAGTGTTGAGTCTAGACGCTCAGTATTGGCTAAAACCTTCATTACGATACTGTTCATTTTGATAGTCATGATCGGTATGACCATTCTTGTCATCTGGCTAACCATCAGGCCCAGAAAGCCATTTTACTCTGTCAAAGGCGGTTCGATCCACGACTATAGTTTATCAAACGACAACCGGCTCAATGCATCTTATAGTTTTTTTCTAAGAACATACAACCCCAGCAAAAGAATGTCTATTTTTTACGACAAAATGGAGATTACGGTTTTGTTCAACCATGAAACTATTGGTAGTGGCGTAATTGAGCCATGGCACCACCTAAAAAGAAACACGACTATTTTTAAGCTAGATCTTGCTTCACGTAATGTGAAGTTATCTGAGACGGTATCACAAGAAATGAAGTTGGCAAAATCAACGAATAGAGTTGCATTGGATATGAAGTTGAAGGGTCGGGTCAAAATAAAGAAGGGGGTTTGGAAATCGCGTTATTTTCGCATGAAAGTCTCGTGTGTACATGTCGTGGAAACATTTTCTAATTCCTCAACGGGATTTCAAAAGGCTTTGTGTGACGTTGATATCTAATTCAGGTTATATGTTCTGTTCAATCGATCATGAGTTTTGTGTGAATTAATTGGTTTTTTTGACAATCATATGTAAATTGTTGTGTAAACTGTAACCATAATAACTCACATCAGATTTGTTTGTATTGTTTCATAATCATGTACGAGACTTGTATTTTTTTTGTTTGACTTGCAAAAACAGCAAAAACAATTCTTCTTTTTTTATTCAAATGTTTGTTGGTTTGAATCCGTCTCGCCCAGTTTTATTCACCTACAATCAGGGATGGACCTACTTTGGTGATTACGATGACACGTGCCACCGTATTATTCCTCCGTCGAAGGGTAAAAAAATTTAGGTTCGTGAAAGTGTAACCGTATTAATCTATTACGTGTCACCGTATGTATTTTGAAATTACAATGAAAACAATTTTTATTTAGCAGAGTTGGTTTGCAAAGCTTTTATTCCACCTCATACCCAAGTTCGAATTGTATTAGTATTATTTTCTTAGTCAAATGGTGTCACCGATCGAAAAAAATTATGTATATTTGTTTCTTATAGTCAAACAGTACCACCCGTTTAATTTTTTTTTCTCTAATAGTTTTTTCTTATAATCAACTGACACTACCGTTTGAAAAAATTTCTGAATTCGTCACTAAGCTAAAAAAAAATATTGACGTACGTCACCTTTTTCTCACTTTGCGTCGTATGAACCAAAATGGGTAAAAAAGATAAAAAATCTCTCCAACTGATATTTCTTTTTGTGGTCCAAAAATATAAACTTTTGTTGGTAAAAATAAGGGGTTTTTTTTAGTGGATGAGAATGAAAATATAAAGAATGAATCTTTATTATTCAAATTTAATATGAAATTTTAGGTTTTTACAGGTACGTGAGAATGAACTCATTATATTATATAATTTTTTTTATATTTATTCATATTAATGAATAATGACTGCTTAATACATTTAATCAAACGTCATGAATTTTCTTTAGTTTAGATGTTTTTGTGCAATTTTCTGTCGTAACAGGAAGGTGCAAGTCATGTGATGGCTGTCAACGGTGGGGTTGGTTGCCGTGTTTGGGAGAGTCAACTAATTTTTTTTTTTAATTCTACAAAAATTTTCCTAAATTTCGTGTTACTTTTTATTTACAAATTCAGTTAAAATTACAACTAATTCGAAGGGCACTCAAAATTTAGGGACCGTTTATTAAACAGTTGTTTTAATAAGTGTTTACCGATTCAATTACTTTGTCGGGTAAGAAATGAAAATCTTCCAATAAGTGAGAGTGATGAGCACTCACCTGATTTAAATCGCTGATAAAATCCATTTTGATGCTTCATAATATAAAATGACAAGAGAAATGAGGATAGTTTTGATAAGCTTTTAAGAAATTCAAATAAATTATCTGACTATACATATATAAATCATCATTTAAACTAATGTTCAGATATATTCATCTAATTTCTCTAATTATCTAATTTCGGGAAAAAATCAGTTATAAGATAACTGGTACAAGTAAAATTTCAATATCAAAATCCTCTAATCATAACTACTTATCAAATTATCAAATAGCAAGTAATATGTTTTTATTTTATTTTTAAACTGAAAATGACAAATTGCATGAAAAAGTAACGTACTTTAACTTAATTCTTATTTTGGGTAATATACTTTCAGAACTTCCATTTTGGTACCTAAGATGTAAAATTTTAAACATTTAAGTACCCGAATAACCGGTTGAAGTATTAACCGGTTACCATACTGATGTGACGAGTGATGTGGTATCCAACTCAATCTTATTTGCTGACATGGATATCTTAATCTAAAATTAGTTTTTATGTATTGTGGTATATTAGAAGAAAAAGTCAAATTTTTAAACCGCTTACCCGAGTACTTAAATGTTTAAAACTTTACATCCTATATACAAAAAATGAAAGTTTTGAAATTACGTTACCCAAAATAAGAATCAAATTAAAATACGTTATTTTTTCTACAATTTGCTTAATAAAAAATAAATAAACTTCGAGAAATTTTAGAATACAATTATTATTGGCAAGGTGGTATAATAAATAAAATTTAAGTACAGAAAAGTAAAATGTTGTTTTATAATTAATTGAATTTATTTAATGAATAATGGCACACCTATATTGTTTAATTCATGACCCCATTACGATTATTAGTTAGATCTAGAAATTCTAAACGTTGATTTTTCTATTTATTTATAATAAGTGAATTCTTATTCTTAAAATATGATTTAATGATTCCTTCTAGAAATTCTTTAACGTTTACTACAATTTTTTGTTGAAAAAAAAAGCTTGAAATTAATGGTCGTGTTTGTTTGACGCATCTAATCTTTCAAATGATTAAAGGGTGATTGGTTTAACGTAGAGATGTTTATGGACAATATGATCTGTTCGACCTATTAGAAAAATGGGTCTGAACTCTGGACTATCATTCTAAAAAACATGGACAAGACTGAGCAGGACCGTTAAATTTAATGGACGGGCTTGAGCAATGAAGAAAAAAATTCAGATAAGGTCACCCAACCCATTATATAATTGTAATTAGTTAGTAAATTTTTTTTTATATAATCTATATATATTTATATTATATTATAAATCATTTGATAAAAACTTTTAAAACCCACTTTTATGCGTAAAATACTACTTATTAATGCATATTACTTAAAATTCAAGATTGCAAGATGATTGTGCGTAAGTACAACTTATTAAATCTCCATATCTGAATTCGTGTAACTAACTGCAGATAAAGATAATCAAATACAGAATAAACATCTCATTTTAAATATAAAAAATCTAAAATATAATTAAGATAATCATTGAGCCATAACAGAATTAATTATTATTTTTATAAAATGTTATATTATTAAACCAAAAATATAGTATTTCGTTATTAAACTTAAATTAAATTATAATAAAAAAAAATTAAAGAAATTACATAAAAATATAACTTTTAAATATTTGATTTGATATTAACATTGATATATTTTTTTTTAAATTTTATAATATCTTCAAATTTATATTTTATTCAAAAATAAAACCATTATTGTTTTCTTAAAAACACATAAAATCGTATTATAACATTGACAGAGACAAATAACAAAATAAAATATTAAAAAAATGATGATGTGTCTCGCTGCATTGCGCGAGTATTCTTCTAGTATATATATATATATATATATATATATATATATATATATAGGTTGATTATTATACAACCCTTGACATTTGTGACAACCAATACAACTCAATCTTAACCGTCCATTTCATTTGATTAATATGTGATTTCATATAAATTTTGATTGTTTCTTGATATAAAGTATTGATCATAATTAATGAACCATATTCATCTTCCATAAATATTCAAATCATAATAAATGAACTCTCATCATTTCCATAAATATCTTAATTTATTGGGTTGTATTAGTTGTACCTATGCGACGTGTTGTATTTGAGATAACATCATGATAATTGAGTATTGAGGTGTTGGTGAATTGTGGTTGAGTTTGAGATATCTCACATTGGTGAGAGATTGAAAGATTAGAATAAGGAGATGTGTATAAGAAATAATGATGAGATTAATTGTGTCAACTCATGAGGTTGAGTTTAAGATATCACACATTAGTGAGAGATTGAAAGATTGGAACAATGAGGTGTGTATAAGAAAGAACGATGAGATTAATTGTGCCAACTCACTAGACTTGACACATAATATTATCTTACTTGGATGACCTTATTTTTACAAAACACATATTATTATATAAAAATAAAAATGAATTATGTTTACAATCATCAATATATATATATATATATATATATATGTGTGTGTGTGTGTGTGTGTGTGTGTATATGTATGTATTTTAAAATAAGAACCAATAGGTAATTAGGTGTATCATGATAATTGAGTATTGAAGTGTTGATGAATTGTGGTTGAGTTTGAGACATCTCACTTTGATGAAAGATTGAATCAATATATTTCTTATGTACCTACGAGTGTTATGTTGGATTTGAATCAGAGATCAATCTATATTGATTGACTGCCTCAATTATGTTGTTGCTAGTAAATACACTACTTTTGGTTTTGGCTCTTCCAAATCATCCCCGCTGGAGATCCAGACCCTTTTTTTTTTCTTCTGATCTTTTGATAAAAAGATTAATTATCTTCATGAAAAAATAGGAAGTAGAACCAATAAAACCAATAAAAGATGTCGTTTTCCATTCAAACCTGGAATTCAAGAATTGTTTTGGATCCAATCCATAGGAATCAATAGAAAAAACAAATCTTTTATGATACACCAGATCCAGACTAGGGTTGCTGTTTCCATTATTATATAATTTTAAGACCATAATGCATCTATGATTATACTCTAATTGAAAAAAGGATTTGAAGTGGTTTTAAGCTAACCTGCTTACTATTTATGGATTTTTTTTTCATGAATGATATAGATTAATCATACCAAATATGTTGATACCATAAACACCAAAACAAATCCCAAATTGTAAACTTGGAAAGTCACAACATAAATATAAAGTAAACTTTAAGTTATAAAAATAGATAAGAAAGTGACGATTAAGACGCATCACATACACTTAAGTGACATTTGTTTTTTAAGAAGTGTTGAAGTCTGAAGTCTGATTTCACTACATATAAAAACGTATAAAAGCATACTTAGTTTTTTTAAATTAACAGATTTTACAATAATAAGAGTCTATTTGGTTTGCTATTAAACCTCATGAGTAAAAATGTCTTTATAAATTAAGTTTTATATATAAATTAAGATAATTATCATTTGTTTTATATATTAAATAAATAATATAATTAAAATCTTTTTGTAAATCAACACAAGTGCTATATTTGGGTTTGTTTTTTTTCTAAAACATTTGAAATGTTTTTGTAAATCTCTAACAAATCCACAAATTGATTAAAATGAAAGAAAAATCCATAATAACAACCTATAAAAAGTTTTATTGTAAAATAATTTAGTTTTAACAATCGCATTAAAAAGCTACTGTAAAAATTTATTATATACACTCGTGGGTTTACAGTAAAACGTAATTTGATTTTAATGCAAATTGCCAGTAGATTTGGATACATTGCCATCACGGCAAAGCAAGATCATTTCATCACGGCAAATTATAAAAAGTCTGACGTCTATGGTGTGAGAGATATAATTATTTGGTACCGAGTTTTTCTTGTGGCACTGAACTTTTATAGCGAACAAACTAACGATTCATCATATATCTGATTTGTCTCTTACATAAATACATGATAGTTTTTGATATATTGGATTTTACTATGATGGTACTCGTGCAGTGCAGTGAAATATATCTCGATTTTAATGTTTCGTTTTATTCCGTCATTGTAGATGTTATAATACGGTTTTTATGTGGTTTTGATAGAAGATTAATGTTTTTATTTTTGAATAAAATATAAATTT
>NC_037537.1:24047635-24059373 GCF_001531365.2 Cynara cardunculus var. scolymus
TTTAGATTTTTTATATTTAAAATGAAATATTTATCTTGTATTTGACTATGTTTATTACAGTTAGTTATACGAATTCAAACATAAAGCTTTAATAAGTTGTACTTATGCATGATTTATTTGTAATCATGAATTTTAAATAATATACATCAATAAATAGTAATTCATGCATAAAAAAAGGTTTCTAAAAGCTTTTGTTAAATGTTTTATTATATAGTATTAGATTTAGCTAAAATGGTTATTAAAAAAAGTGAATTATACGACATCGTATTTATCTTCCCCAGGGACCCGTCGCGTTGTCTTTCTCAGACTTACCGTTGAATTCAAGATTCCTACAAGTTCCTTGCAGGGAAGCAAGTAAAAAAGGCACTTTCCCTAAAATTGAAGGAGGACAGAATAGTCTTTTCACATGTATCCCCCTTCTTCTTCCACCTTCAAAAATAGACGTTGCAGTTAAGGCACAATTTATGCGACTTCAAGAGAAACGTGGTCTCCTCTCTCTCTCTCTCTCTCTCTCTCTCTCTCTCTCACACACACACACACACACACATTCTCTCTCTTTATTTGCTGGTGTGACTAATACCTACTATCGACAGGGTTGTTTAATTCTCATTCATGTTACTGAAGAATTTGGAGGCGTAAAGAGGTAATCAACAGATCATTTCATGTTTTTATCAACTTATTTATTTCAGTCGGTTCATACTTTGTTGATTCTATGATTGCGCTCTTTAATTTCCGTCATGTTACTGAAGAATATGGAGGCGTATAAAGAACATAGCACATGACAGGTTAATATACATCTTTTATGAACTTATTTATCTCAATCGAATCATATTTTGTTCATTTAATGATTAGGCTCTTTGATTTTGTTCATGTTACTGAAGAATATGGAGGCGTAAACAAGTGAAGAACATTGCATTCACAGGTCTTCAATCGGTTCATATTTTTTGATTTATTATTGTTTGCAATATGTTTTTTGATGAATTTATTTATTTCAATCGGTTCATATTTTGATTTGTTATTGAATGTAATATGTTTTTTGTTTTTATGTGTTGAAATAGACAGAATGATATTGATATTCTTGTGAACTTATTTATTTCATTCGGATCATATTTTGTTTATTATATGATTAGGCTCTTTGAATTGGCTCATGTTACTGAAGAATTTGGAGATGTAAAGAAGGAAAGAAAAGAGCATTTCACAGGTCCATTTATTAATTTTGATGAATTTATCTATTTCAATTGGTGCATATCTTCTTGATTTATATTGTTTTGTAAGATGTATCTTTCCCTTTTTTGTTCTGTATTTTATGTCGAATCTACTTAGATGGAACATATGAATTAATTTTGGCTTATACATCAAAATTCTGAGAAATGTTAGCTCTCTTTAATGATATTCTGAAATCGAACATGTTAATTCAATTCTTTTATGTTTATGAATCGTAAGATAATAGTGTGCAGAGTTTTCATAATCAAATTACAGCTCTTAGGTCCAGAGACGTTTTTTGATGCAAAATTGTTTAAGTATTTGTGTTAATAAATAACTAGCACTGCCGCCTTTTCAAATTACCAAAATCACTTTCTATAATTGCAAAATTAATGCAATAATGTTGCTATAAATTTGGATTAATGTAGTTCATGTAACTAACTTAAATCTTACTACTAGAGTAGTAGTCCTGGTGAATTGTAGTGATCCTGGAATTTTGAAGAATGAAAGCATTGGGAACAAGTAGGCTTCTTATTGGACTCAGAGATCAGCACAATAATTAAGAATCCTTGTGGGTAAAAGTGAAGAAATGGCAACTGCTGGATTACATAAGGCTTCATTGCAGGATTCATATATTGGTGAAAATCATTCTCCAGCATCAAGGAGGTGTGGTAACAAAGAGAGGTCAACCACCCACACATCCTCCATCAGGAAAATGTGGAGGGATCTTGAAAGTGAGGGCAGAGTTGGAGAGAATGGAAGGAAGCAAATGAGTGGCATGCAGACTGGTAATGAAAGTCGATGCTCGTCTTCTTTGGGAGGTGAAAGCATGGAAAGTGAAGACACATCAAGGGATGCCAATGAAATCGAAAATGAGTGTCCTCAAAATCAAAACCAAAACCAAAACCAAAATCAAGTAGTGCTTCATAACAGACAAGAGGATAACAACAGACTGAGTTTGCAACAGTCTCCTTTTGATGTCCCAGAAAAGGAGCGTGTGAGGAAGATTTTCCATGAGTGGGGAAGCAAAAGCTTTGGGGGCCATACATCGTATAACTCGCACATAAACAATTGCTCAAGGTCACAATGGCTTGGGGAGAATGAATGCAAGAGGGTGAGGGTAGTGAGGGACCAGATAGAATTGAGCACTCAGCAAGGAGATGGTTGTCGAACTGGTTTAGAAGAGCCAGCTACAGAAATTGGTTCGCACATCAGACGAGTTCAAGATGGATCAGTAGATTGTGGGGTTGGTGCACGAAGGCCTATCCGAAGGATATATGGCAGACAGGCTCTTCTTGACTTGTTAACGAAGTTTGAGAGGGAAAGGGAGACGGAGCTTGAGAGTTTGTTGGAGAATAGATTTGTATCAAATTTTGCTCATCGCCACCGCATTCAGGTGAGCTCCTTAGAACATCCATAGTGCAACTGCACCATTATGTGGGTTTTTTGTAACAGTTGTTGCTATTTAAACCTATCATCACCAATCATGAGCTCCATCAATGAGAAAATGATGATAATGCTTTACTGTAGTTTGCTCTGTGTAATATTGATACCTATTACTTAGATTGTGCATTGCTGTCTGCTGACATGTGACAGCAACATTCTTATCAAAATCGGAATTCCTTGTTTAGGCATTATTACATGCTAAAATTCTGTTAATTAAACATCCTTAGGATGCTTCATCCTGTATGCTTTTTTCATACAAATTTCCACAACTAGAGTACATTTTATTAGCAAAAAGAATTCATTCTGGTGCTCTCATGCCAACTACTCATACTCACAAGTTACAAGCATGCTTAGTGTGCAAATTTTGGAAATTGACTCTAATTGCAGAATGGAGAGAGTAGTATTCTGTAATGAAAGAGTTGTGTGCTTCTTATAGGTTCTATAGCACAAGTATCAAGATGGTATATGTGGAGATGATATGTTTACTTTTTGTCTAGGACACTTTCAAGGACATAAAGAGTGAGGTGCAAAGCAATACTTTTGCAGGGAAAGCGAGTTGCTTTTCATTTATTGCATTTTATCCTCGTAGGTTCAAACATTTATTTCGATTAGACTGTAATTGGGCAAACATTTGCTTAGTTTCATCCTCATTGTTTCAAATTTGTATTTGGGCAAAGTCATCCCGCCCCTTTGCCAACCGAGCTATTATTTTGCTTAGTTTAGAATGTGCATTACTATTGTATGTTTGTTTCACTAATGCTATAATTCTTTTGTAGTCCTCACTCAAAGGTAGATTTTTGCGGAATCAAAGATTTGTAGAAGGTGAAAAACAGACTTCCGTTGCAGCAAATGAGTTGGGGTTATTGAGGCAAACACAAGCTGTATCTGATATAAGGTACATTTTGTTCCTTTCTTTCCTCGGTTTTTGTTTGCATATCTACCTGAGGTGTGAAGAACATTCTCCATTTGTCTTTGTCAGACTAGTTCGTTTAGATTCACTATTCATGCAGTCACTCTTCTACTATGATTAAGTGCTAGATGTCAGGGATTAGACTGTTTGGCGGTGCACATTGCCTGGAAGTTTCTTAGTAACTTCAATTTAGATAAGGCCATAACATGTATTAGTGAAGTATTTGCCTAATATAGTTGGTTTAATTTTGGTTTTTTATGACCATACATGTATTAGTGAAGTATTTGCCTAATGGATTTTGTAATGTACTTCAATTTAGATAAGGCCACCCTTCTGTTCTGAAGACACTACGATTATAGTTGGTCGCTTTTGAACCCTAGCCCTGAAATGTTTTTATTTAATATAAGGGATTACAAAAATTGAATTACAGGCGCATGTGATAGCACAATCCTGAAGATACATCGAAAGAGTGAAGAATCTCTCTATACAAAGTGCACGAGAAGCACAGTATATTCCAGTGTCAAAATTAATACCAACAAATAAGAAGGAAAAGCATACAGCAGAATGAACTTGCATAATTAGGTCAAAATTATGTAAGAAATAAGTATAAATGGATATACCTCCTACCTATTCACAGAATTCTAAAGTGCTTTGTACTTTCTTCATTGTCTTTTGAAGATGACTCTAATGTGTTCTGGTAGATTTCTAAGTTAAGTATGAACTTTCAAGCCTTTGTTCATAACCTGCTGACAAGGCATCGGTAGCATTTTTGCAATGCGAATCTTCTTTGATGAATTGCCACAGCGTATCCATTAGTGATGTCAAATAAATGTATTGTGCTTTGGATTGGAAACCATTAAGAAGACTGCCTGAGTAAACATAATTAAGTACTTCTGCTATTTTACTTTTGTGGGCATTCAAGATCACCTCAGCATTGCTGCGTACAGTTTAATTTTTTTTTCTCGCAGTTTTTGTATGCGATTTCAAGCACTGTGAACCGTTAGAGACTGCAGTGAGGATCATGAGCTTGTAGCAAAATCATGATTTGTGCTGTTTCTATAGAAGTGACAACAATGTCCTTATGTGTATAATCCACCCACCGAAGATACAGTTTTACAACTTGTAATTGACAGGGGCCATAGTTAAATTAAAAGGCAGTGTTTGACAAAAAATGTAGGTTTTCAACTTTTCATTCTTTGAAAAACCATGATGCACATGGAGTGCTAAGTTGGAGATCTGTCATTATCTTTGTTTGATAATTTAATCGATTGTAACGGCAATCGCTAAATTATAAGGAAATGTTAACATAGTCAACAAACTAATAAAACAATACCATAATGACTCATTTGTTAAAGTCATAAAACTGTAATGGACAAAATGTAGGTTTTGCCATTGTTAATACCATGTATTTTCCAGGAAAATGTTTATGCAGGTTATCGAACATTTGTAAGCCGTATTTAGGCGGTTAAATTATGAAAAGTGCAAAACAACCACCCAGTCCAGCTGAAATGGCAAATGTTGGCGAAAATATATCTCCGATTTATATTTGTTTGGTGGTCAAAAATATAAAAACAAAATTTTTGAACAAAAACAGGGAGGGGGAGGGAACAATGACGCGGGCAGGGCCGGTGACGCAGTGAGAGATGGTGGTGGTGATGGAAGGGTTATGGATGGTAGTATGATACAAGTTATAAATGCATTAACTTTTACACCTGTAGCCAATGCACAAAATACAAATTCCTGATGTCCTTCAATTCAAATTAAATTAAAAAATTATCAAACAAATAGTAGCAGGCCAGGTTGGCATGGGGACAACGAGGTTGGAGAAGGGCAGCAGAGCGCCCAGGGGGGACAACAAGGGGAATGGTGGGATGATGGAAGGGTTTTTGGTAGTAGTATAATACAAGTATACGGTATTTAAATTTATATCAAATATCTTTTAAGGAGATATAAGTAGTTATAACTATAACTTCTTGTTTTTGAAAAGTTTGATTATAGTGTGGTAAGCTGTAAAAGAAACAATGCAAATCGAAGAGAAATGGCGTTAAAAATACAAAAGAATTCATATACATTATGGTAAACCTCCTATACATTTCACGTATAAGAGAGGGGTTAATTAGGGGGAATCCTTTATTTTGTTAGTAGTTGGTGGGTATAATTATAAGGACATTTTGGGGTTTGCCCTTTTGGAATAAGGAGCGGGATCCATTATTTGTTGGTGGGAGCGTTTTCTGTTAGGCATTCGGTTTTTGAGTGATTGTAAATCGAGCTTAGGCTCTGGAGAGACCTTGGCCTCTCGAAAGCCATAGGAGTATTACTTTCTTTGTAATTTCAATTTGAATTCAATCAAACGACACCAGTCTACAACACATTACCCTTAACAAGGAACAGTGAAATAGCACGTTTGAAACTTTGACTTTATTAATATGTTTTTTTAGTTGCAACAACGGTCACAAATCATAGCTCTGGTTTTCATGGATCTGAACTTTCCAGATCATGGCATGTCAACTGCCAAGTTTATAGTTGTCCGCATTATCTTAGTATATTCTTTTAACTCTACAATTCTCAATCTTTTTTCTTTTATTAATGGGATTATATACTAAACACAACCAACCATTACTTGAAGCAGGAAAGGGTTCCTCTCCAGATTGAATAACCATGACCATGCTCCAGATGGCGCCCCGTCTGACTCTGACACCTCGTCTGACAATGACATGATTGAACAAGCTGATGAAATTGTTCAGGAGATACCAGATGAAATTGGTGAGGAATTTGAAACAACTAATTTGGCAAGTGGCTGGGAAGCCTGCAATCCACAAGAATTTGCCACTTCAGTAGGAGAAAGGCATGAAAACATTCTGCAATACGAGGAAAGTGAGGAACTACCGCTCACTGAAACGAGAAGCCAGGATCATGATGGTTCAGTAGAAACAAATCAAAATATTTACCACTCTGAACTGTCACGAGGAACATTGGGCACTGAATGCATAGCACACGGCCCTCTGCCAGAAGTAGACGAAGTAATGCTTGGTCAGTCCAATGTGGAGGAATTGGAAATACACGAGGCACCTGTGTGTTTGCATCCTTTACAGACCAGCACAGATAGCTTCAATTGGCAAGAAGTTTCCACACAGGCAGAAGAGTGGAAGGAATCATCTACAGAAGATGATGATGAGGGTGGATGGCATCATTTAACTCGTATTGACTCAGATGTCAATTTAAATGACAATGAAGATGGATGGTATCAGGAAACAGTAGGGAGTGATTTCCAAGAATTACATGAAGAATGGTATGACAATACTCTAGAGGATTCCACAGAAAGTTGGTTTGTTGGAAATTCCTATCAGGAAGCTGCTCCGGTTGGTGGGAGTTATGCATTCTATTTGTCCGATGATGATAATGGCAGCAGATTTGAACTCGGAGAACTTACAAGCAGGTAGTTTATTTAATCATTACTAACCACTCACTTCCATTATTCACATGATCAAAGCTAATTCAGAAATTCATTCATATGTAGGAGAAGAGTCTCTAATCTTCTTCAAAGTGATTTCGGTGCAAGACTGAACCAGTTGTTGCAATCATATGTGGATAGACAAGATCAGGCATTTGATTCGGAAAATGAATGGAGTCTAGGCAGAGAACAGCAAAATCAGGAACAACAGAGTCTAGACGAGAATCCAGGTGGCATAGAGGCTCATCTTTCAGCGTCAGTCATCCCCCAAACAGAAAGTAACAATGATTTGCAAGGTGCAGCTGATAGGCAATTCCCTGATATCAATCAGCACTTTGGAACTGTGAGTCTTCTCTTCTCACTGAAACCCGATACAAAATTATCTTTCCTCTCTCTTCTTGTTTCCTCGATGACAAACAGTGAAACAACAGATTTGAGTGGCAGCATGAACCTTGTTTACTTTATTCGTATTCACATGCATTCCCTAAAGGAAGAACGCTGTTGATGGTTCTTCTGTTGCAGGGACGGGATATCATCAATGGATTAAGGATTGATATGGATATGCTTCAGCAAAGGATGAATGACATGCAGAGGATGCTGGAGGCCTGCATGGGTATGCAACTTGAGTTGCAACGGTCCATGCAGCAAGAGGTTTATTCAGCTCTGAATCGATCATCAAATTCAGGAGGTCTGTCTCGCGTCGTTGTAGTTTTACTTGCTTTTTATTTTATTTCTCAAATTTTTATTCAAATCTTGCTCTCGAGAATTAGACACAACTTTTCTATCTTGTCCATTCTAAAAGAAAAACCACATTTCCAATTTGGTTTCTATAAGACAATTAAAAAAGGGACCAAATAGCTCCTAAAATGTGTACATTTTTGTGGAACAGACCAACATATAGTAAGTACGTAGTTTTCATTTAAATCTGGTTCACTGCCTAAGACGTCTCTTATATGATGCAGGTACGCGTGAAGATGGTATACAGAATTTTGACGGTGAATCAAGTCATGGAAAAAGAGGAGTTTGCTTCGTATGCTGTAACGATGGTTTTGATTCTCCACCCAACAAGTAACAACAAACTCTAAATGATTTAACATCCAACCACCAAGTTATTCATTCATATCAACTTCACCTTGATTCTTATTTTCCATCCAGGTCATCTGCGCACATGTATATATGCTCAAAATGTGCCGAGAAAATAAATTGGTCGAAGCTAAAGGGAAGTGTAAGGCACCCGTAAGCGGAGGTGAACACAAAATGCATATTTAACACTCTAGGATGAAATAATAGATCCCGGGAATTAACACTTGGAATAATAAAGATAACAGTATCTTTCTCGTCAGGTAAATCTCATTACCACCCTTGGACGGATTCCATTGTTTCCCGTTCCATCGATTGTATAATCGCGTAACAGGTTATTTTGGTAATTGCTGAAGCTGATTGCTTTGTTTGATGGCAAAATGCTGAAATTGGCAAAGGTCATGAAGATGGTAGCACAACATTGATGACAAGTCCAGACCAATAGGTAGATTAAGTTACTAATAACATATTTGTTTTGGGTTTGGGTTTGGGTTTGGGATTGGGATTGAGATTTGTTTTTAACCTCTTACGCTTACTGGGAGATGATACAATAAATCATTATACTTTTTTAGTTTTTTACAACATCTAATAAATCAAGTTTTTGTGTGGAAGTCAGAAAAAAAAAATTGTTGTGAATATTTGATTAACCTAGATATCTAACTTGTTATGTGAGCTGATTAATCATAGGGTGACCACCTGCTCTACAGATAGTCCGGAGTCATCGTATTTAAGTATAAGGGATCAAAACAGTAAAGAATTGTAAATCACAAAGATCAAAACAACAATAAATTATAAATCATAAGAACGAAAATAACAGATGATTTACAAACAATACCGACAAAAACCTCAATTTCTAGACTACTAGGAAGAAGATCCCAATTTTTAACAAATTACAAGGACGAAAAAAGTAATCTACTCTAAAAACAATTTTGTTGATTCTCCTTTTTGACTTTAACTCTTATGGATTAAAATGCATAACGACCCATATTTTCCCAAGTGTTGATAAAAACGGTGCAATATTTGTTTGATATATTTTGCAGTGATTATAGATGGATAAATATCAAATTAAAATCCTTTTAGTAGGAGGTAGAGAGAGCACATAACATTTATATAGAAGCATCTTTATTTCTTATATAAGCATTTGATGATTTTTTTATACCAAAATCTATTTTTAGTTTATAAAGATGAACCACTGAGTTAATAGATTTGATTAGAAGGAGAGACTCAAAGAGTGCACACGTGTAAACCACAAGTCCCGTCTTGGTATTTATTTTGATTTTATGACTAAATTTGTAATTTACTCGTAAATATTGCTCAAAACATCTTATTTACAATGGGGATGTTTGAGATTGCTTATTTAAAACAACTTATGTTTTTCTATAAAAGTCTATATCAATTTATTATAAGTTAGAATGATTTAATTTTTTCAAAAACTTCTTATTACCGGTTTGACATCAAAATAAATGTTTATCAAAACATTTAAAAATGTTCATTACCAGTGTCATACTGAAATAAATCAATAAGTTGTTTTTATAAGCAATTCCAAACATCTCCAATATATTAA
This sequence comes from Cynara cardunculus var. scolymus, assembly GCF_001531365.2. Taxonomy (NCBI): domain Eukaryota; kingdom Viridiplantae; phylum Streptophyta; class Magnoliopsida; order Asterales; family Asteraceae; genus Cynara; species Cynara cardunculus. The sequence continues at coordinate 24,057,290 of NC_037537.1, forward strand.
AATTAGAGCTGCTTGAAAATTTACTCTTATCCACCTTATAAACAGGGGTTAATAAACCTCTGAAAATCTATTTATATTTAAAAAAACAAAACTTATATAAAATCATTCATTTACGTAAAATAACATCAAATTTGCATATTTCTTAAAAAAAGAAAAATAAAACAAACATGAAATTTGCATATAATATTTGTTAGTCGGCCAATGAGTTGATCTCATTTTGTAATAAACGAATATTTAATTGAAACGACCGTTCAATTTCAAATCATTCGATTTCAAAACGGTCCTTTTGCCGTCTCAATTTTTGTTTCACCTCAAAAAACACCTTTTAATAACACAAATCAAGAGTTTTTATTCGTTGTCTCTTTATTTATTAATAGTTTCATTAAAAGGTAGCATTTGAATTGTTAAGAGGTGAATCTTGTTTGATAAAAAAAAGTCTCTCTTAATGGTTATAAAACCCTTTAAATGATTTTGTATCATAAAACTCCTTTAACCATTAAGCGCCATAATTTTATTGTAAACAATTACCAGACAATTATATTTCATTTTGCACTGTATCATGATAGCCTCTTAATCATTCTGACCACTTAATCATTCAGCAACCGTCAAAACTTTGTTTGGTTTGCCAGATTTAATTAGATTGTGGATTTTATTTTATTTCAATCACGTGTTTAGTGTAAAGGACAAATTTAAATTCCAAGATTTCAATAAAATCCCTCAAACATTGAATTTGGAAAATTCCACTGGATACTTATTATTTTCGGTTTTCATACGATTTGCTTGTAATAATGTTTTAAAATCAAAGGTTTAGCATGAGGCATGACGTGACGACGAGGTCAAGACTCAAGTTTTTCCACGCCACAGCGAAGACGCGACTTTTTTTCAAGACGTCACATAATGGGACAAATTTGTATATGTCATATATAAAATAATAAATATTCAATCAGATAATGATATTAAAAAAGTTGTATGTCAGACAAATTTGTATGTTACTGATTTTTTTCCCACAAGATCGGGACTTTTGACGTTCGCCTTTGTGGTTTAGCTTACATTATGATCGATATTTAGATCACCGATGTTATTCCAAAGCGGGCCAACTGAAAGTACCATTTGAACCATTCATATAATGTACATATATTTAATGCATAAAAATTCAGATGTTTATATGCCGTCTATATTCTTGTTTGAATTCAAACCAATATTATTGTCCATTATAAATAACACGATATACTAAGTTACTAAAATACAAATAAAGACGGTTATACTAGTCCAAAACTTCGTTTTTAGGGATGACTATTTACAAAAACCATCACAAATCTCCGACTATTTAGGTCGAGTACGAGCCTAACGGAATTTTGTACCTAATTAAAAATTACGGTTACAATGGCACAACTACATCATTTTCCCTTTTTGAAGTCGTTTTTACTTGTACTAACAACACTAACTTGCGTGTCTGGAAAACATTTCCGAACAACCAAGTTAGGTGTTAGAAACAGGTTTACGCCAAAAACGGCTGACATCCAAGGTACCCATAACTCGGAAGAGTATGAGGTTTACAACTACACGCAAACGTTGGATCATTTCAATTTTAAGACGGAAAGTTACACGACTTTTCAACAACGTTATGTCGTGAACCGTAGATATTGGGGTGGCCCGACCAATAATTCCCCCATCTTTCTCTATACGGGGGAGGAGACGGACATCATGGGAGATGTAAAATACATTGGGTTTGTGCGGGTGCTTGCTTCGCGGTTTAACGCTCTTTTGGTTTATATCGAGGTATGTTAGTTTATGCGGTTAAATTACGTGTATATAAATGTATTTACGTATTAATGATTTGTACGTTCAGCATCGGTATTACGGGACTTCGATGCCGTTTGGGTCGAAAGAGGAAGCATACAAAAATGGGAACACTCTTGGGTTCTTTAGCTCGGAGCAAGCCTTGGCAGATTATGCTCAAATAATCGTCGATGTCAAGAAGGATATGTCAGCACAAAATTGTCCGGTCATAGCTGTCGGAGCATCATATGGTGGAAGTAAGTTTTGTTAATATATATATATATATATATATATATATATATATA
>NC_037537.1:24063973-24083642 GCF_001531365.2 Cynara cardunculus var. scolymus
TCTTATAGATATTCATGATGAAAATTATTCATAAATGAAAATACAAGATGTCATGATGGAAGTGTATGATGCCATTTATTATGAAAATGCATAATATTCATTATTATTCATCATGAATAATACATGAAATGAAATGAAATGGTTGGTTGTCAGGTTATCAAAATATTTATGGTTCTCATTTGAATTTTGTATACCTCTTCTGATGAGAAAGGTGAGAACATATCAGGACCGTTGATCTCTTTTGATCCCCGCAACTTCTTCCCCCCATATTTGTTTGCCTTCGCATGCCCTATTTGCATCGCCATAATTGAAACCTTATCAGATTAACTTGTTTGTTAGCAACTTAACAAGTTTAATAAGATCCACGGTTTATTCGATCAACTATACATGACCGTTTGTTTGGAGTTTAATGATATAAAAAGTGACTTATTCAGTAGGCTTCTAGGGGGAGTTTTATGCAGAAAACCGAGTTTTTTTTTTTCAAACCTACCCCTCCTTATTAAAAACACGTTCCTTCCTTTTATGAAAAAATTCTCAAACAAAAACCTTTTCAATTTATACAGACAGATTAATGTACACATACAACTTTATTCATACAAGACTTGATGGAAAACCAACCGAACAACCTTAATCTACGTTTTTGTAAGCCATAAGATTAAACAAAAACTCATCCTAAGTTGTCAAAGGTTTACGGTTCTCACGAAACTTAAACTGTTATCACATGATCGTAACTCTATCATATATATGGTTTTACTTTAAATTAAAAACCTTGGCGGGAATTTAGACGCTCAATGGCGACAGCGGTCTGTTAGCGTCGCATTAGTATATTTTACCGTGTTCTTTTATCCGTTTTTTAAATTTAGTGCTTGCTTCGTGGTTCCGTTTGAAATATCCCCACATCGCTTACGGAGCACTGGCGTCCTCGTCTCCGATCCTCTATTTTCTTGGACTCACTCCTGAAAACGGATACGATGCCATAGTTTCAAAGGACTTTAAAGTAAGTAGAAACCAAAAAATTTCATCCGAGTCTTTTGTGACGCCCTTAACCGTCATAAATGCAACTAAACCTACTTTTTATGCACAGAGTACAAGCACGAGTTGCTACAACACCATAAGAGAATCGTGGTTTGAAATCGATAGAGTTGCTCTTCAACCCCATGGCCTTTCGAAGCTTTCCCGAATGTTCAACACATGCTTGTAACGACCAACTTTTCTAATCGTATCATTCTGCTACGACATCTTGACGTTTTCTAAAAGTATTATCGGATTTTGAAGGCCTTTGAACACAAGTCAAGATCTGAAGGGCAATTTGGAGTCCCGATACGACGCTATGGCACAATATGATAACCCTGCAGATAACTATTTACAAAGTTTTTGCAATGCGATCGATGGAGCCGGAGAGAAGACTTATATTTTCGACAAAATCTTGGCGGGATTTGCTCCGATTTACGGAACAAGTTGCTATCAAGTATATGACTTAAAATTCAACAAGCATTCCGGATGGGACTGGCAGGTACAGTTTTTACTAGACAAAAGAATATCAAAGTGTCGCTATTAGTACATCAAAATAGCGGGCATTTGCGACGCTTTTTGCCAAGCGCACGTTGAAAGTAGGGAAATTTTGTACCAGATGAGCATCGAAACCCGTAAATTTTTGTATAGCAAATGCTTTGTTACAACAAAAGCGGGTTTGTATGCACGAGAAAAGAGGGCGTCGCTAAAACCGCCCACAAACACAATAAATCTGCGACATCAGAAGTCGTCGCTAGCGCACAAACACATCAAGTACGCACCCAATGCATGTCACAAGTGAATAGTTTTCTGTACGTTACAAGCACGACAAAAAAACACCTCTTTGCAACACCATCACGCGTCGCTAAAACCAATAGCATGTCGAATATTTAGAATTACACGGTCTAATCAGTTTCTTTTGTTACGAAGTCGTGTACCGAAATGGTAATGCCGATGGGACGTGGAGAAAACGACACGATGTTCCAAGCGGATCCTTTCGATTTGGACAAATACTCCAAGGAATGCGAACAAGTGTTTGGTGTCACTCCGAGACCTTATTGGGCCCCGATAGAGTTCGGAGGTTATGTACGTTAATTACGTTTTTCACAAATAAAAGTATTTTTACGGAACGAAGCTTACGTATGGTTTATATGACAAATTAAGGGTATAAAAACCGTGCTCGAAAAGTTTGGAAGCAACATCATTTTTAGCAACGGATTACGAGATCCATACAGTTCTGGAGGGTAAGTTTCATTAATCTCAAGTGATTGGTTCTAAGGGGCCGTTTACTAAACACTTACTTGTCAAGTGCTTACCGGGTAAATTTCCTTATCGGATGAATATGAGAAGAGTCAAGAATCTTACCGGGTAAGAACAATGAAAATGATAGATAGTCTTACCCGGTAAGTAAGGATGGCGACTCTTACCCAGTAATTTGTTGCATTCAATATGTTTTGATATACTAAAATCTTATGTATCAAAATAAATTACACTAAAGTACTTACCGAGTAAGCATTTAGGTAAACGGCCCTTAAAACCACATCCAAGCATTCTAATTATGCTTTTGGTGACAGGGTTCTTGAAAACATATCAGATACAATTGTTGCCATAACTACCCAACAAGGTAACTGTTTTTTAATTTGATTTTTTTTGTCAGATATAAAACAACACTGTATGTAAATTGCAGAGTACAATTGTACTTGACGTTTTTATGTCGTGTTTTTAGGACATCATTGCTTGGATGTTAGCACTCCAATGGCTACGGACCCTGATTGGTTGGTTGCACAACGAGAAACCGAGATCAAGATTATAGAAGGATGGCTCTCAGACTATACCGTCCCTAATGCTAACTAACGACACATCAAACTGGACTTGAAATCAAGTTAGACCAACCTGTTTTCGTGAGATCCGTGAGACTACTTTTTTACATTTGAAACTTCAAAGGAAAACATTGTGAAAGTAACTTTCACAATGTTTTTGCTGTAAAGGTAAACTTTTTTTTTTACCTTCACATAGTTTTTGTGAAGTTTTAAGTGTAAAAAAGTGGTCTCACGGATCTTACGAAAATAAGTTGGTCTCACATAAACTCAATCCTATCAAACTGTATTTCTGTTTTCTTTCTTTAACAAAAGAAAATATTGTTTTTTTGCTTCAGTTTCAACTTGAACGTTCTATTTGTAGAGTTTAACCTCAATCTGGGTTAGACATTGTTTACCACTCAATAATTTCATTAAGAGGCAGCCTCTAAATCGTTAAGAGGTGAATCTTGTTTGACAAAAAAAAACATGTCTCTCAATGGTTCTAAAACCATATAAATAATTTTGTATTATAGGTCTCCCTTAACCATTCAGCACCCTAATTTCATTGTAAACAATTACCAAACAGTTATATTTCATTTTGCACTATATCATGAGAGTCTCTTAATCATTCTGACCACTTAATCATTTTACACCAAACCATTCAGCAACTGCCAAAACAACGGTTACAACCTAAAATTCTTGAATACCAATCTCGTTCTTGAATATTGTTCCATGAACTATTATTATTTATTAGCAAAAAAATCAACAATTTATACCATTTGATATATGATTGAAAATAATTCATTAAATATACAATTTTGAGAACTAATGCATCATGTGTTGATTAATATATTACATTCTTATGGTAAAATAAAATGTGATAGGTAAAAACATCTCCAATATATAATATGACAAATTATCGGATAAGAAGAAGAGTTAAAGTGAGAAACATAAGAAGAGATCTGGATCATTGATCATCTTTAATCTCAAACTCACCCATAAATAACGTTTGATACAAGATTTATCTGGTACATCTCATTCTAATATAAATCCAAGGTTTTTACACTTTTCATATTAACTATTCTTCCCATTGAAACCCGACTCTACTAAATATAGCCTCATTTAATAATATATAAATGTGTATTTAATAATATACAAAGATGTATTAACATACTCTTTATGATCTTTCATTATTTCATAAAAACAAAAATGAGATAGTGAAATCAAATATGGGTCCATAGACACTTTTGGTAGCGTCTTTGGATTTGCAAGTTCTTGGCGCAAAAAAGAAAATAACTTTTTAATATTTAAATGAATTTTAAAGCAAAATGTAGGAAGATACATCTTAATTTTAATGTTTTTTTTGTCTTAATTGATGTTATAATACATTTTTATATAGTTTTGAGAAAACGATGATGCTTTTATTTTTGAATAAAATCTAAATATCATAAAAAAATTGAAAAAAAGTTGATATTAACACCAAACTAACTATTTAACATTTCTCATTTTTTTGTGTATTTTTTTAATTCGTTTTTTTTAGTTTTGGTTTAATAATATAATTTTTATAAATATAATAATTAAGTATTTTGTTAGAACTTAATGATTGTCTTAGTTATATTTTAGGTTTTTTATATTTAAAATGAGATGATTATTCTTTATTTGATTATGTATATCTGTAGTTAGTTACATGAATTCAAACATGAAGCTTTAATAAGTTGTACTTACATACAATTTACTTGTAATCTTAAATTTTAAGTAATATGCATAATAAACAATACTTTGTGCATAAAAAATGGTTTTTAATTTTTTTTTGTCAAATACTTTATAATATAGTATAGATGTTTGATTTTCAAGATCAAAAAATTGAAATGGTTAATTCTCCTAACGAAATTTTATTCTTATATTTGGTTCATATTTAAATAGAATTCATCGTCGTCACCATCACCACACCCAACACCAGCATTGCTAATATTATCATTTTATAATTTAAACAAAAATAAAGAACTATTTTTGTCATTTATCAATATTTTGTTACAATTTCAAAGTTATATTCTACAAAACAGATAAAAATGTTTCAATTCTTTAACATATTCTATTTTATTTTCTGCCACCAAATACAAAAATCAAACCTGATTCAATTCGTTCAAATTTCATGCCTTCCAAAGATCATTTTACTAACCAAACGTCCCCCAAATATAAATAAATAAATAAATAAATATATATATATATATATATATATATATATAGACCAGACTGTTTTCGTGAGACCATTTTTTTAACACTTGAAACTTCACAATGTTTTTGCTGTGAACGTTCGGTTTTTTTTTTTACCTTAACAGTATTTTGCTGTGAAGTTTAAAGTGAAAAAAAAGTGGTCTCATGGTTCTCACGAAAACAGCTTGATATCAAGTGAACCCAACCACACACACACACATATATATATATATATATATGTGTGTGTGTGTGTGTGTGTAAAGAGTAAACTACGATCTTCATCCATGTGGTTTGATGTTTATAACAATTTTCGTCCCTAGTCTTTAAAATGCTTTTTTCATCCTAATGGTTTGTAGTTTGTTTCTTTTTTCATCCTTTCATAGTTCATACTTCATACTAACTCAGTCCAAATAATTTGTTAAAAAAATTAGGGGTATTTTGGTCATTTTATTATTTTATCTTATTTTTCATTAAAAAAAATTAATAACAATGTATTATATAATTTTTACATTATTTTAATATTATATGAAAATTAGTTACTCCTAAAGTCATTCTTTTTAGTTATTTTTTGTATTGGAAGAATAAAAATTGCATTACGTGACTACGATTTGATATTGGTCTTGATGCAATTGCATGATTTTGACATCACAACCAATTTCTATCAATCTTTATGCATTTTGTTATGGTATGTAGCGTTATAAACGAACTGAACGTTCAGCGACTTATTCGGCGGGAAGTTCGTTTATATTCGTTTATTTAATAAATGAACGAACATGAACAATTTTTTTTGTTCGTTTACACTACCAAAATTACCCTCTTTTCCGGCGGACAAATCCGCCGGAAATTGGGTTTTCCAGCGGATATGTCCGCCAGAAAAGAGGGCGCCGCTGTTTTTATTTCCGTCGATTTTTCCGGCGGATTTTTCCATTTTCCGGCGGAATACGGCCGCCGGAAATCTTTCGCCGGAAAAATTAAGAAACTTGGTTTACCGTTAATTAAAAATTTTTAAAACTTTTCAGGCGGAAAAATCCGCCGGAGTATTGTCTCACCGGAAAAACTTAATTAAATAAGATTTCCCAAAAAAAAAATTAAAAAAATACCGGCGGCCAAATCCGCCGGAAATCCGCCGGTAATTTTTTTTTCTTTTTTTTAAAAATTTAAATAAAAAAATTCAAAAAAAATTTTAAAAATTTTCCGGCGGCAAAATCCGCCGAAAATCCGCCGGTAATATATATATTTTTTAAATTTTTTTTTCAGTAAATATTTAAATCATGTAAATTTGTAAAAATATGGATAAAACTAAAATGCAACTAAATATCATACATTGATTAAAATAAACAATTGTTACAAAACATACAATTTAAAGTATCACACAATGTTACAAACAAAGTAGATTGTTCCAAATAAACAAATAATATTCAATTAGATGGCGGTGGGAATTGTGATTGACGGATTCATTACAGCCCAATACGATTCATTAAGTCCCAATACGGTCCATTAAGTCCCAATACGGTCCATTAAGGCCCAATACGGTCCATTAAGGCCCAATACGGTCCGTTAAGACTCATACGATTCATTAAAGCCCAATACGGTTCATTAAAGCCCAATACGGTTCATTACAGCCCAATACGGTTCATTACAGCCCAATACGGTTCATTACAGCCTAATACGGTTCATTACAGCCCAATACGGTTCAAACCATTAAAGGCTAATACGGTTCATTAGAGCCCAATACGGTTCATTAGAGCCCAATACGATTCATTAGAGCCCAATACGGTTCATTACAGGCCAATACGGTTCATTACAGCCCAATACGGTTCATTACAGCCCAATACGGTTCATTACAGCCCAATACGGTTCAAACCGTTAAAGCCCAATACTGTTCATTAAGGCCCAATACGGTCTGTTAAGGCTCATACGATTCATTAAGGCCCAATTTAGTTCGTTAAAGCCCAATACGATTTTTTTAAAAGGTTTTTTTAATTTTTTAAAAGGTTTTTTTAATTTTTTAAAAATTATTTTTCTAAAACAATTTCCGGCGGATTTCCGGCGGATTTATATTTTTTGAATTTTTAAAATTTCCGGCGGATTTCCGGCGGATTTATATTTTTTGAATTTTTGAATTTGTAAAAAACATTTCCGGCGGATATTTTTTTTTAGCTTTTTTAAAAATTTATTTTTCTATAAGTTTTTTTTTTAAATTTTTTTTTCTAAAACAATTTTTAAAATTTCCGGCGGAGTTTGTCCGCCGGAAAATGTTAAAAGATTTTATTTTTTTCAAAAAAACATTTCCGGCGGATTTCCGGCGGATATATTTTTAGTTTTTTTTTAAATTTATTTTTCTTTTTTAAATTTTTTAATAATTATCGTTCTAAAACAATTTTTAAAATTTCCGGGAAAATGTTAAAAGATTTTTATTTTTTTTTTAAATCATTTCCGGCGGATTTCCGGCGGATACATTTTTAATTTTTTTTAAAATTTATTTTTTTTGAATTTTTAAAATTTCCGGCGGATATGTCCGCCGGTAAAATATTTTTCCATTTTTTTTCAAATATTAATTAATTTTTAAAGATTAATTAACCCTTAATTAATAAATCCGCCGGAAATCCGCCGGAATTATTACCGATTTAAATTTTCCGGGGGATTTCCGGCGGAGCTCCGGCGAAAGTCAACAAAAGTTGACTTTCTTAATTTCCGCCGGAAATCCGCCGGAACATTTCCGGCGGAAATTTTCCGCCGGAAATTCCCAGTTTTCTAGTAGTGTTAGTTAAACGAACGAACATGAACGAGAGTTTCATTCGTTCATTTATGTTCATGAACGTTCGTTCATTTACCGTTCGTTTATGTTCGTTCGTTTATATATTAAATTTAATATATAATCTTTTATTTATTTACATTGAATTCAAATTATATTTATTTGTGTTTGTTTAATCCGTTCGTTTATGTTCGTTTAGCCCGTTTGTTTATGTTCGTTCGTTTAACATGTTAATAAACGAACATAAACGAACACGAACACACCTGATATCTAAACGAACGAACACGAACACAAATATTTTCGTTCGTTTACCGTTCGTGTTCGTTCGTTTGTTCGGTTAAGTTAAACGAACGAACACGAACACAAATATTTTCGTTCGTTTACCGTTCGTGTTCGTTCGTTTGTTCGGTTAAGTTAAACGAACGAACACGAACACAAATATTTTCGTTCGTTTACCGTTCGTGTTCGTTCGGTTCGTTTTTGTATGCATATGGTTAGATTCTCATCGTGAATGTCATTTTTTATGAGAAGTGTGAAAAATATAGCATTCATACATTATATATGAACATATTCTTATATTGTGTGAATTCGTATAGAGCAGGGACAGATCTACTTTGGTGGTATAGGTGGCACGTGTCACCGTATAATTCCTTTGTCGAAAGGTAAAAAATTTAGATTCGTGAAACGTGCAACCATATTAATTTGTTGTGTGTCACCATATGTATTTTGAAACTACAGTAAGAACAAGTTTTATTCGGTATAGTTGGTTTGCAAGATTTTTATTCTATCCCAGACACAAGTTTGAATCATGTTAGTGTCATTTTCTTAGTCAAATAGGATCTATCCCTAATATAGAGGTGATTTTCACATAAACCGGTAAAAATACATATTCTGTTAAAAATAGCACCATAGACTAAGTTGCTAAAATACAGACTATCTATATACAACTCAAACAAAGACTATTATACCAATCCGAAACTTCGTTTTCAGGGACGACTTATGAGTTGACTGAAATCTTGTACCTAATTAGAAATTCACGGTAACAATGGTACAACTCAATAATTTTTTCCTTTTAAAATCATCTATAATCGTACTAATAGCACTAAACTTGTGTGTACGGAAAACATTTCCAAACAACTAAGTTAGGTGCTAGAAATAGGTTTATGCCGAAAATGACTGATATCGAAAGTACCAAGAACTCACAAGAGTATCAAGTTTACAACGACAAACAAACGTTGGATCATTTCAATTTAAGAAGGAAAGTTACACGACTTTTCAACAACGTCACGTAGCTTATTGGTTAAGTCTTAGAGGGGGGTTGCAGTGGAGAATCACTTTAATGTGACTTATTGGTTAAGTCTTAGAGGGGGGATGCAGTGGAAAATCCTATTTATCTGGGGTTTGAATCTAGACAACTGCCAAAGCTTTTGTGGCTACCGAGTTCACCTGCGATGACTCCAGACCATTTGTTATCGTTTAAAGAATTAGTCGATAAATATAAATTGGTATGGAAACCCACAGTTAAAAACAAATAAAATTGCATAACCACTTCTAGTGTCCACTCACACACACATTCAGTTGGTGGAATTTGAAAAACTTCCAATAAAAGTGGTTGCTGATTTATTATATTTTTATTTAAATGTATGATATCAATTATTTCATAAAACAAAGATCAAATATGGTTCAAAGACACTTTGATGGGTGTGTTTGAATTTGCAAGTGATTGAAAAAAAATACTTCTATTTTTTATTTGGACAAATTGTATGAAAAAATAATGTACTTTAACTTGATTTCTATCTTGGGTAACGTATTTTCAAAACTTTCATTTTGGTACTTAAATGTTTAAAACTTTACATCTTAAGTACCAAAATGAAAGTTTTGAAATATCATGTTGATGTGGCGAATGATGTGGTATCTGGTTAATACTGAGTTGGATACCACATCACGTGTCACATCATCATCGTAACCAGTTAATGCTTCAACCGTTACCTGAGTGCTTAAATGTTTAAAACTTTACATCTTAAATACCAAAATGAAAGTTTTGAAAGTATGTTACTCAAAATATGAATCAAGTTAAAATACCTTACTTTTTCATGCAATTTACCCTTTTTATTTTTTGTGTTTGGTTCATATTTAAAAGAAATTTCTTCGAATTCCATGGAGGAATTGAGTATTGATTGCCTAATGCTAGTATTGAGATGGATTGAAAGAATGCTTTATAAGACTCAATTTATAGGACTAAAAAATAAATGGTCATATCTAAAAGCGTTGTAATAAGTTAATAGGATGTTTTTGGTGGTCTTAACAAGTTTTATAGGATACTTCTAATACAAAACATCCCATTAATTAGTCATTTAATAGAACGATATTTAAAAAAGTGTCTTATAAAACCAAGTATCTATACTATATTATAAAACATTTGACAAAAACTCTTAAAAACCATTTTTTATGCATGAAGTATTGTATATTGATGCATATTACTTAAAATTCAAGATTACAAGTAAATTATGAATAAGTACAATTTATTAAAACTTCATGTTTGAATTTGTGTAACTAACTGCGGATAAACATAATCAAATAGAGGTTAAAAATCTCATTTTAAATATAAAAAATCCAAAACATAATTAATATAATCATTGAGTTCTAACAGAATACTTAATTATTATCTTAAATAAATTATTTTATTAAACCAACAATAAATTAGTTCATTTTTAAACTTCAGTTAAATTACAATAAAAAATTGAATTAAATAAATTACACAAAAACAAGAACTTTTAAATAGTTAATTTGATACTAATATTGCTTATTTTTTTCAAAATTTTTTAATATCTTCAAATTTATATTTCATTCAAAAATAAAAACATTTTTTTTTCTCAAAATCTCATAAAGTCACATTATAACATCGATAGACCCAAAATACAAAACAAAACATTAAAATCAATATGTATCTCGCTGCATTGTGCGAATATCCTTCTAGTCTTATAAAAAGACGGGTTTATCCTATAAAATAGTTAATAGGTAGATTTGTATTATAAATGCCCTATAAAATAGCTAATAGGTAGATCTATATTAAAAATGTTCTTTAAAACTTGTTAAAACGTCTAAAAGCGTCTTATAAACTTATTACACCACATTTAAATAAAACCCTTTATTTTCTTGATCCTATAAAGTAATCTAATAGGACGTTTTGAAATTAATGACATCCTATAAACTCGATTTTATTATACAGCAAATTGTGACATAAATAATATTATTTGGAAATTAGTTACTCCTAACTTCATTGTTTTTATTTATCCTAATGGAAGAATAAAAATTGCACTATGATTTGATAATGATCTTGATGCAATGACATGATTTCAACATCACAACCAATCTATCTCTTTCAATCTTTATGTATTTTGTTATAAGTCTATATATTATGCTTATAAAATAAGCAAAGGGTGGTGTTTGATTGTTTTGATCTTGGCTTCAAAGGTCAAAAGTACCAGGAGGTCCCAAGTTCAAATTCAAAGAGAATAAAAATCCCCTTGTGGCCATAGAGGTTCAAATGCGGTGACTCCGGACCATCTGCAAAGCAGATGGTCGCATAGCGGGTTTGATATCCAGGTTAATCAAAAAAATATATATGTATATGGTTAAGTTCTTGTGAGAAATGTTAATTTTCCTTAAAAATGTGAAAAATGTAACATTACATAATATAATGTAACAGTTGCACAATATAACGTAATATTCACACAATATAACACATAATATATGTGAATGTATCCTTATATTGTGTGAATACGTGTGAATGTGAGTGTCTTCATAGACTACGGTGAAAGTACACATTCATGTCTTATAATCTTGATCACTTTAAAAAAAAATACTCGTTCTAAAATAAATGTTCGTATTTCTATTTTCGTTTTTCTCAAAATGAACGTCGACTTTCAAAAGTAAGAATTTACTTTCTCATTTTACGATTAATTATGAGATTGAACGGAAATGGTATATGTATATACGATTGTTGTTAGCGATGGATCCAATATCTGCCAATCAAGATTCGTCACAATCGTTCCAAAAGACATAAAAACATAAATTGTCTCTGTGCTTAGCCCAAAAGAATCGGGTACAATCTCTACACTTTAAAGGTTACACATTCCCCTTATTGTTCATTGTGTTGTCGCGGCCACAACTCCTTGCCCTAACGGATGTTTAGTCACCTCATGTGCCGAGCAAGTGAGGTATTTTAGTCATATTATATTACTTTATTATTACTATTTCAGGTGTATAAGTTAACATTACCTGATACAAGCGTCCTCCTCTCAACAATACTGGCAGACCCTTTTTACGGTGAATCCCCACCCCCAAAACAACTGCTCCCCGCTGTCTCCCTCCTTCCCGATTTGACCTAGTGATAACCTTCATCACTAGGTCGCCAAGATTCTCCTTCACTCACCTCTCACTTTGTGTTTCACCGTTTATAAGAAGTGTAATTGTGTTCAAATCATCAATTTCTTGTTGTCTTGAAGCTGTTGTGAGAGCATAGAAGCAAGGTATAGAATTAGAGAGAGAGAGAGAAACTTGCTTTTATTTTGATGTCGCACGGAGATGAGAAGAAGTCAAATGTAGAAAACAAAAACAAGAAAGATAAACATATGCAGTTATTTGGACCAACGCAAGACGTCACACCACCAACGGGTTTAGCATTCAACTGGACCAAAACTACCCATCAGAGACGGTTGCCTTGGGAGGGATGGAGGTTCACCGGAGATGGGACGCCGCCACCAGTGCTAACGTCCTGGTTGAGGAACAAGGGGAGTTTGGAGGTTATTAATTTCGTTTTTGTTTTTCAATTTAACGCAATAATCACTTAATTTTACTTATGCATTCTAATCTTGTACAATGATAATGACAAAGAAAAGGGTAAAAGACTAAACTGCCTTCACGTGCTCGACATGTGAGGTTACTTAACGATTCTCACTTAACGGTCAGTTAAGAACAGGGATCGTAGCGATGACAAAAATGCAAATAATAAAGGTGTATCTGTAATTTTTGGCTAAACACAGGGACAATTTATGGAATTTACTATAAATTTTGTTATAAATTTATAATTATAACTACTACAAAAAAAATCTTTCTAAAATTGCACAACAATGTATGCCTTAAATGAGTACAATATTACATTGTTAAACACACACATATAAACATGTTTAATTATCACTTAAACGTGTCGCGTGCAGCGGATGAAAAGAATTTTATAAATTGAGAACTAACATTTAAGTTTTTGTTAGAAATCTGAGTTAAATTTATGTTTAAATAAATTATCTTGTATTTGAACATGTTTATCAGTTGTTTAATATTAATATTATGATATTCAAACGTTTTTTTTTTAAATTATATGTATACAATAATTACTTATAAACTTGAAATTTAATAGATTATACATTATTTTATTAGAGCGAATTATGGATTTGGTCCCTGTGTTTTGATTTTTTTTATTAGGGTCCCTATGGTATGTTTAGTATGGATTTGATTCTTGTGGTCCCTCTTACTAACCCCGTTGAAATAAATATGTTAACTCAGTTAAACCAGAGGCCATACGTATTCAGATTTTAACAAAAGGAAGATTCATAAAGATAGTAAATTACATGTTTGGTCCCTTGTGCTTTTTATTACATGTTTGGTCTCTATACTTAAAATGACCCAAATACCCTCTTAATTAACCTATTTAACAAAACAAATCTAACAAAGTTAAATTTATGGACCCAACATGTTATAAAATGCAAACCACAAATATGTAATTCATAGATATTTTAAAATATGGACCCAACGTGTTATAAAATGCAAACCACAAAAATGTAATCCATAGATATTTTAAAATATGGACCCAACGTGTTAACACACATAAACCACAAGGACTAAGAATGTAATTTACTCAAAAATGAATTATATTGACTATAAGATTTAATTTTATTGTTTTAGTCTTTGCATGTATTATATAAAACTTGGTTGAAGTTCATATAGTAATTTGTTCAAGCTACCAAGTAATTTACTATCTATATACTCTCTCTCTCTCTCTCTCTCTTTTTATATTTATATATATATATATATATATATATATGGAGAGAGAGAGAGAGAGAGAGTATACAGAGAGTAAATTACATGTTTGGTCCATGTGTTTTTAATACATGTTTGGTACTTATACTTAAAATAACAAAAATACTCTTAATTAACTTATTTAACAGAAAAAATCTAATAGAGTCAGATTTAGGGATCCAACGTGTTATAAAATACAAACCACAAAGATGTAATCCATAGATATTTTAAAGTAGAGACCCAGAGTATTAAAACACATAAACCACATGAACCAAAAATGTAATTTACCCTTAATTTTTTAATTTAATTAAACAAATTTCAGTTTAAAAAAAGAGATACATGTAACAGAAACCAAATCACATTGAATAAAATACTCGTTAAGGAATTAACCAATCTTGATAATAATTATTTAGAATTAATATCTCTTAAATAATTTATACGAAATAATATTCATATAAAAATCAACCAAAAACGTCTCATCATGAAGAGGATATCTTAACAAATATGGATAGAGATATTCATCCAATGAATGAGATAAATATATTTTAAAAACAATTTGTTGATAATAATAATAATAATAATAATAATAATAAAATATACATATTAAAAAAGAAATTAAAATTTCCATTTATTTGATAAATCCAACTATCATAAACCAACCAGGGATTATGAAATTTTAATTAATTATATATATACTATATTATAAAGCATGTGATAAAAAATCTTAAAAACAGTTTTTTAAGCATGAAGTACTGTTTATTGATGCATATTACTTAAAATTTAAGATTATAAGTAAATTGTGCGTAAGTACAACTTATTAAAGCTTCATGTTTAAATTCGCGTAACTAACTACAGATAAACATAATCAAATAGAGGATAAATATCTCACTTTAAATATAAAAAAATCTAAAATATAATTGAGATAATCATTGAGTTCTAACAAACTACTTAATTATTATCTTTATACTATCAGTTCGTTACTAAATCTAAATTAAATTATAATAAAAAATTAAATTAAAAAAATTACACAAAAACATCTACAGAGACGGAATAAAACGAAACACTAAAATCGAGATATATCCTGTTGCATTGCTCGAGCACCCTTCTAGTACATGTATAATACATCCACATACGCATAATTGACATGGTTTTCGTAACAAATGTCTGTATCAACGTCTAAATATCTTATATCAATACAATTTTTTCGAAATAAATAAAGACATTTTGATTTTTTTTAACATTTAAAAAAACAATACATTTTTCAAATAAAACCGAGTAAAAGAAACCCCACAAAGGGGTCCAAAATATCCAGTTGGCCATGTGTTGAACGAGTCGTTCCACTAAAATAATCACAAAAAATTAAACATGTATTTTTTTTTAACTTATTGTTCTTAAAATATCTTATTTTTCCAAAAAAAAAACACAAAAATTGGAATATAAAATAAAACCATAAGATAAATTAGACAGTCATGAATAAAAATGAAAATAAAAGAAACTGTTTGATTTTAGTTAATAGAATGAACTTATTTCTTAGAAGCCCAAATTTTGATTCTAGGTTAAATTGAAGGAATGAAAATTCATTCTCGTTTCCATTTTCTGTCATTTACATTTTCATTCATCTGACTGAAACCAACACCATTTTTAGGTGATTGAAATATTAAGTAACATGATTAATTATATCATAGAATACTTATTGTACCTTCTCATAATAAGATAAAATAAATAATGAGCTGAACTTATTGAAGAAGATTAAAGGTATATGAACCAAAAGTTTCTCCATAAATAATTTCTTTATACTTTCCACCTTAATTTTCTCAATAAACAATTTAAATTTTAAATTCATATATATGTACTAGAAGGGTATTCGCGCAATGCAGCGAGATACATTTCGATTTTAATGTTCTATTATATTATTTGTCTCTGTCAATGTTATAATACGATTTTATGTGTTTTTAAGAAAGCAATAATAATTTTATTTTTGAATAAAATATAAATTTAAAGATATCATAAAAATTTAAAGCAATAATTATTTTATTTTTAATATATATATATATATATATATCTTAATTAAATAATTATACCTTAAACCTGGATTTTAAGATCATCATTTCGTAACAGATAAAGATTAAATACTATATATATATATATATATATATATATATATATATATTTGTGTGTGTGTGTGTATATATGTATGTATATATGTATATCTGTTAAGTACCTATATAAATATTAGGAATTTCTTGGCTGGAGGTGAATATTCTTCATTGGAAGTTATGTATGCTCCAAAACTCAAAACAATGACACCAGTTGTGTTCCAATGGCTTCTGCTCTTTGTTACCACCTTCTTCACCACGACCATCTTGGGTGCACCACACGGGCTGAGTCCTATCGATCCGTTTCTAAGAGATTCGAACGTCGGTTTCGCGAATGTGAAGCCTTTGAAGGACGTCGAAACCTTTTTCTATAACCAAACGCTCGACCATTTTAACTACAACCCGCAAAGTTACGCCACTTTCCCACAACGGTATTACATCAACTCTAAATGGTGGGGTGGTGCTAACAAGAACGCACCAATTTTCGCTTATCTTGGTGCCGAAGGACCCTTGGATCGTGACATCCCGATCATCGGATTCCTCACTGATAACGCCCCTCGTTTCAAGGCCCTTTTGGTCTATATAGAGGTACACATATAGGTGCTTAATTATTATGGCTTTTTGAATAATCCATCGTCTGAATCTTGTAATTGTATGTATATGTGTTTATTTTGTGAGTAGCATCGGTTTTATGGAGAATCAAATCCAGTTGGGTCGATGGCTGAATCAGTGAAAAACAAGACTATACGTGGGTACTTCAATTCTGCTCAAGCATTGGCCGATTATGCAGAGGTTTTGTTGCATGTCAAAAACAAATTACGTGCACATCATTCTCCGATTATTGTTATCGGAGGGTCTTACGGTGGAAGTAAGTCCTCTAATTAACCTTAAAAAAACAACTTTATTCAAGAAGGAATAAAAATTCCCTTGTAATTACGTAGGTTCAAATGCGGTGACTCCGGACTATCTGCAAAGCAGATGGTTGTCCTTGGATTAGTCGGCTCGCATAACGGGTTGGATATCCAGGTTAATAAAAAAAAAAAAAAAACCTTAAATATCTACTATCGGTAGTGTTTTTAGATATATGTTTTTCTACTATTTTTGGTAATTTATTGGTGACTACGACTAATACGTGAACATCTCGACTAATTTTATGGAAAAAAAAATCAGTGCTTGCCTCATGGTTTCGTCTCAAGTATCCGCATATCGCGCTTGGTGCTCTTGCTTCCTCGGCTCCAATTCTTTACTTCGATAAGCTCACTCCTCAAGATGGGTATTACTCGATCGTTACCAAAGATTTCAAGGTAAAAAAATAACATTTGTCGGGTTTTTTTTTTCCATCTTTCCAAAGATTTGGGATTGATATAATTAGATTTGTGATTATATGAGACTAAAGGTTTTTCGTGAGACATGTAAGATCAATTCTCAATCTTTGGATTAGATCTACAATTTGAACATTCATAATCACAAAATTATCACTATGCAACTTTAGACCTTTAAATCTTTAGCTTATAAAGTTGATCAATAAACATAAATTGGTCTTACGGGTTAAAACGAAAAACCCTTGTTCTTACGTGAATCCAATCCGATATAATTATATATATATATATATATATATACACATACAGGAAGCTAGCGAAAACTGTTATATGACGATAAAGAAATCGTGGAACGAGATCGATAGAGTTGCTTCAATGCCAAATGGTCTTTCCATTCTTTCCAAAAAATTCTATACTTGCTCGTAAGTAGTATTATTTTTTATTTTTTATTTAAATATTATGAATTATGTAATTTAATTAATTAATTTTTTATTTTATTTATTAAGGCCATTGAAGAACTCTGATGAGCTCAAGGGGTACTTGGATTCCATGTATGCTTACGCAGCTCAATATAATGCTCCACCAACGTATCCGACGACCCGAATTTGTGAAGGCATCGATGGAGCAAGCAATGCCACTGATATTCTTGATCGCATATCTGATGGTGTTATTGCGTATCAACCGTTCAGTCCATGCCACAATACGACACGTGGAGTTAGTCAAACTTCCATTGGATGGGGATGGCAAGTAAGTAATTTTGCTTGTCTTATTATGTAACGCCGCTATTAAAAACTCTACGAAAACTTGCCATTTATAAATTGATATTATACATTTACTTTTTATACACCAGGATAAATTGTTTCTTGATTTTTATTTTGGGTAATGTATTTTCAAAATTTTTATTTTGGTACCTAAGATGTAAAATTTTAAACATTTAAGTACTCGAATAACCACGTAAACTTTTATATGGTTTTTATACTTTTTTATCTAGTTTTTATTATGATTTTTATTAATGATTTATATAATTATACATAGACGTGTAGCGAGATGGTGATACCGATTGGCATAACCAGTAATGTCAGCATGTTTCCGAGCCAGCCTTACAACCTACAAGAAGTGATTGACAATTGCAAAAGCGTGTATGGTGTCACGCCTCGACCTCACTGGGCCACAACTTATTATGGTGGTTATGTATGTACCTTCTTTATTACCTTTTTTTATTTGTATTGATTTGTGTGATTTAAAGTGTGTTTCACGTTTGATGTTGCAGGACATAAAGTTAGTGCTTAGCAAGTTCGGCAGTAACATCATCTTCTCCAACGGCTTAAGAGATCCATATAGCAGTGGAGGGTATGTAACGACGCAAATAAAGCTGTGTTTTTTTAAATTAAAATGTCGACACTGTATTATGCCTCATAAAAAGAGACAAGTTGATGCATGCTGATAAATAATAAGTGAAAAGCTACGGTCAAAAGAGTAGATCTATCAGATGAGCGTATCTTCTCTTTTACGTTTCAGGGTGTTGGAGAATATATCAGATGAAGTCCTTGCTGTCTACACTACCAATGGTATGTTTTTGTGGACGTCTTTTTGGTGTTGTTATTTCTTGCCCACTATAATACGAGAAAAAGATCATATTACCGATAGATCGTAATGATTTCGTTTTTGCTTGGATTTTTAGGTTCACATTGCTTGGATATATTGGCCTCGAGTAAAACCGATCCTGATTGGTTGATTAAACAACGGAACGATGAAGTGAAGATCATTAGAAGATGGTTGACAAAATACTACCACGATCTTCGTTTATTAAAGCAATAATTACGTCATAGTATGTTTGAAACAGATAATTTAATAGGAGTCTATAATATTTATTACACGATTTTTTTGTCAATTTGAATCATCGTTTTCACGTATGATATAACAACATTATATAGAAGTTATTATGCACGGTACTATTTGCATTATATTTTTTTTAAATCTTTAGCTTATTAATGTAAATAATTTTATATTTTTATAGCAATAATAATTTATATAATAATAATAATAATAATAATAATAATAATAATAATAATAATAATAATAATAATAATCTATACTTATATAATAAAACATTTAGCTAAAATTCTTAAAAACTCTTAAAACTTTTAAAAACTTTTAAACCCGTTCATTCCTAAATGATTTCATCTATATCCGATTTCATCTCATATCTGAATTCATGTAACTAACTGCAGATAAACACAATTAAATACAGGATAAACATCTCATTTTAAATATAAAAAATCTAAAATATAATTAGTATAATCATTAAATTCTAACAAAATACTTAATTATTATCTTTATAAAATATATCATATTAAACCAAAAATAAATTGTTTTATTACTAAACTTAAATTAAATTAT
>NC_037537.1:24086967-24088426 GCF_001531365.2 Cynara cardunculus var. scolymus
TATAATTAGAATAATTATCGAGTTCCAACAAAATAAATAATTATTATCTTTATAAAAAAATTATATTATTAAACCAAATATAAATTACTTCGTTATTGTACAYAAATTAAATTATAAAAAATTGAATTAAAAAATTACACAAAAAAATGAGGAATTTCAAATAGTTAATTTGATACTAATATCGATATAATTTTGTCAAATTTTTATAATATTTTCAAATATATATTTTATTCAAAAATAAAAACATAATCGTTTTCTCAAAATCATATAAAGTCATATTATAACATCGACTGAGATAAAAAATAAAATGAAATATTGAAATCACGATGTATATCGCTGTATTGTGCGACTACGCTTCTAGTAATAATAATAATAATAACAAGCATAAGGTAGTGGACTATGGTTGAAAGTCCCCATTTGATAGTGGGTTGTGTTTGTGATTAAAGCCATTGTGAATTATGAGGGCATGGAGTGGTGGTCTCATTTCTCCCATGGCACATTATCTTTTTCTCTCACGCAAACATATATATATATATATATATATATATATGGTTGGGTTCACGTAAGACAAGACTGTTTTCGTGAAACATATGAGACATTATTTTTATACTTGAAACTTCACCAACAAAATGTTGTGAAGGTAAAATAAAATTGAATCTTCACGGCGAAAACATTGTAAAGGTTACATTCACAGTATTTTGTTGTGAAGTTTCAAGCGTGTCTCATGAAAACAGTTTTGTTTCACATGATCCCAAGTCTAAACATATATACTAAAACAAAAACACTCCTTAAATGAGGTGATATGCGATTGAAATTAAATTTTATTAGGTTGCATTGGTGCGATTGAAATTAAATTTTATTAGGTTGCATTGGTTTCAACATCTAAAAATGTTGTATTTGATTTTTTATTATATATATGTTGTGGGTTGGATTCTGATGAGAAAAGAAGTTATGATGATAGGCATAAGAAGATATCTCAACTAATTGAATGTCAACGCTAGTGAGGTGCTTTGAGATACACCAGATCAATTCCCTTTTAAAATGTAATTCATGGGTGGAAATTAGATTAAAAGTGATCAATGGTTTATACATTTTCTTACGCTTCTCAACATAATTTCCCTTCTTATACGACTTTCGCTTATATGATGAGGTATGATTCTATGAAATATAAATGTTTTTTCATCTTAATATTAGTATGATTAATTTATTTAATGTAACTAGAATAGTACTTGTGTAATGCAGCGAGACATCTCGATTTTAACATTCTATTTTATTATTTGTACATGTCGATGTTATAATACGATTTTGTGTGTTTTTAAGAAAAAATAATGATTTTATTTTTAAATAAAATATAAATTTGAAGATATCATAAAAATTTAAAAAAAAATATATCAATGTTAATATCAAATCAACTATTTAAAAGTTCTCATTTTTTATGTAATTTCTTTAATTTATTTAT
>NC_037537.1:24088896-24092337 GCF_001531365.2 Cynara cardunculus var. scolymus
TAATAAAATAATTTATTTTTGATTTAATAATATAACATTTTATAAATATAATAATTAAATATTTTGTTAGAACTCAATAATTATTTTAATTATATTTTCGATTTTTTATATTTAAAATGAGATGTTTATCTTGTATTTGATTATGTTTATCTGCAGTTAGTTACAAGAATTTATATATAAAGCTTTAATAAGTTGTACTTACACACAATCTACTTGTAATCTTGAGTTTTAAGTAACATGCATTAATAAACAGTACTTTACGTATAAAAAGTGGTTTTTAAGAGTTTTTGTCAAATGCTTTATAATATAGTATAGATAATTAATTGGAGCAGTATTAATTTTTTTACTTTTTGGTTCCATATTTATTAATTAATTTTTTTTTACAAAATAAAAAATAATATTGAAAACTAAAATAGTAGGAAATTGTGCGAAGTGGATGTCATGTTGGTTTCTACTATTGCACCCTTTACATGTGAAAATGTAGTCAACGATTTATTGGAACGTAAGTTATGTGTGGGGTTGACTTTTCTCGTGCAATCATGAGCATTTATTTCTAATGGTGGGACCATTCTTTATAATTTATAAAAACTCAAGAAACTTCTAGAAGAAATTTGTTTTGATTGGTCATACATGTCAACAAGATCGTATGTAATTTAATAACAAATCATGTTGTGGAATTCAATTATAGTCGTTCATGGTGTAGTTAGAACTTATTCATCTGATCTATTAGAAATATGGGCTTGACAATCATTATCGAGAAAATGGACAGGTCCGGGTTTGTTCGTTAAAATTAATGGGCTAACATGAGCAATGTGAAAATAAATATGGACATGACCTCCAGCCCGTTTATATTTTACTAGAACGGTATTCGTGCAATCGAGACATATCTTGATTTCAGTGTTTTGTTTTATTCTTTTTTTATGTCAATATAATACGGTTTTATGTGGTTTTGAGAAAACGATAATGTTTTTATTTTTGAATAAATTATAAATTTAAAAATATCATAAAATTTTGAAAAAAATAATAATATCGATATCAGTATCAAATTAATATTTTTAAAAGTTCTTGTGTTTTGGTGTAATTTCCTTAATTCAATTTTTTAATTAGAATTTAATTTAGATTTACTAACAAAAAAATTTAATTTAGGTTGAATGATATAATTTTTTATAAAGATAATAACTAAGGATTTTGTTATAACTCAATAATTATCCTAATTATATTTTAGACTTTTTATATTTTAAATGATATGTTTATCCAATATTTGATTATGTTTATCTGCAGTTAGTTACATGAATTCAAATATGGAGCTTTAATAAGTTATACTTATGCACAATTACTTGTAATCCTAAATTTAAGTAATATGCATCAATAAACAGTACTTTGTGCATACAAAATGGTCTTTAAGAGTTTTTATCAAATGTTTTATAATATAGTATAGATAATTGATACTTTTTACCATTAATTAAAATTATACTAGTATATTTTAACATTAAATTATTATAGTTATATGATGAGACTCTTTGGTTATTCTTGAAAACCCGAAAGACTAAGGGGTTGTTTGTTTATGGAAGTCTGAATTTTGTTTTCCATTTCTTTCTCCACTTATTGAGATCCATGTGTCACTTTAGTTGCTTAAAATTTTAATTGCAACAGTGTTTTTCCTTTACTTTTTTGGTTCCACATTTGTTAATTAATTACTAGTGATCAAGTTTATAGATTTATAAGAGTTACATTTTTTAGGCTCGTTAGCCCGAGGACAAGCCCGACCCGTTTATAGGGAGGGACAATGACAAGTTGTCAAGCCTGTAAAAAAGAACTTGAGTTTACAATACCAGGCCGTTAGACAAAAAACAAGTTAAGTCTGGCCAGGGCCCTAGCCAGACCTGCAAATGATCACCTTTAACTTCAATATACAATCTTGATGTATATTACCAAATTCATTTTTTTTTATTGGATAAATTAGATACCAATATCATATAATTCAATGTCAGGTTCTTAATGCTACAAGAAACTCATATATATGTTTTTGTAAGGGTGTCCGGGCCAACGCCCGACTAATCCCTGGCAATTTTGGAGGCTAAACATGGCCCCACTTAAATGTCGTCAACACTCCCCTCCCAGGGCTCGAACTTGGGTTCATGACTATGTCATATCCAAGCCTTTACCACTAGGCTGAAAGTCTTTGACAAGAAACTCATATATTGACTGCTTGATTTGGCTATTTTTATTGTAAATATTGATCTCTATCTTCATTATATTGGTCTAGTTCATAGATTGTCATAAACATCATGAAAATATAGATTAAAACTGTATTTAACATCGATATCAATTGCAAAGCAGTTGACGTCGTTAACCAGTATAATGTCATTTTCTTTCCTCATGATGTACTAGGCAGGTGTCATGGATCGTGTTTTTGACATCAACTTTATCTTTCAATAAAAACCGAGTTAATAATTTTCGATCCATAATCTTAAGCCGGTAAATCTTATCGATCGGTTTTAACTCTCGTCTCTGAGGAATGTGTTTGCGGCCCATGTTGAATGGGCCTATTCTAGGCCCAATAAACCTTGAGTTTCAAGTTTCAAGTCTCAACTATACGGGCCTCATTGGCAGGCCCAATAAATCATATGTTTATAAGTTTCCTTGTAGATTAATTATTTTCGATTGTAAAATAAATGAAAATATAATAACTGAATATATATATATATATATATGTATATATATATATATATGTTCATACTTAATACTTTCTTAATTATATTAATCGCAATTGTTCTGATCTAATTTTAATAAATTACGTATCATATAATATCTAAAACCTATTTATTAACAGTTTAATATGACTCATAACTTATTTGATCAGTCATATATGATAATGATATAAAAAGTGGTTTATTCAGTAAGTTGTTTTATGTAGAAAATCAAGTTTTTTTCTAAACATGTCCCTCTCAATTAAAAACCATACTCCTTGCATCTATAAAAAAAACTTTCTCAGACAAAAACCTTCTCAGTCTATACAAACAAATTAATTCACACTAACATCTTTATCCATACATAATTTAATAAAAACTAACTAAACTAACCGCACAACATTTTATTGTTGGATTTGTACAATTTTGTTTTTAAAATAAATATATAATTTATATTTTTAATTTATATAAAATCAAAGAATCTATATGTTTTTAAAAAATATATATATATAGCGAGAGAGAGAGAGAGGGGTTGGTTATTATACAACCCTTGACATTTGTGCAACCAATACAACCTAATCTCAACCGTCCATTTCATTTGATGAATATATGATTTCATAGAAGTTTTGATTGTTTCCTAATATAAAGTATTAATCATAATTAATGAACTCTATTCATATTTCATAAATATTCAAATCATAATAAATGAACTCTCATCATTTCTATAAATATCTCAATTAATTGGGTTGCA
>NC_037537.1:24095167-24113141 GCF_001531365.2 Cynara cardunculus var. scolymus
TTTATATTTAAAATGAGATGTTTATCTTGTATTTGATTGTGTTTATCTGCAGTTAGTTACACGAATTCAGATATGGGATGAAATCGGATAGGGATGAAATCGTTTTAGAGATGAACGAGTTTAAGAGTTTTTAAGAGTTTTAGCCAAATGCATTATAAGATAGTATATATATATATATATATATATATACATATATGTAGAGTTTGTTTCAAATACTACTCGTCGCATTTGTACAACCATTGCAACCCAATAAATTGAGATATTTATGAAAATGATGAGAGTTCATTTATTATGATTTGAATATTTATAGAAGATGAATATGATTCATTAATTATGATCAATACTTTATATTATAAAACAATCGAAAGTTCTATGAAATCACATATTAATCAAATGAAATTGACGGTTAAGATTGAGTTGTATTGATTGCACAAATGTCAATGAATGTATAATAACCAACTTATATATATATATATATATATATATGTATGTATGTATATATAATTGTGCAAGTTAAACAATTCCATAAGGGTATAATAGTGATTTGATAAATAGAAAAAGGAAAGTTGAAGATTAGAGAAAGCAAAAGAAAAGCAATTATTTTTGCTTTTTATTTTGTTTCTTTTTATAAAGCCAACCCACCAATTCATATGAACTCACTCACCACTTTGCCTTTCAAATTCTATGGCTTGTCATCATAATTGTACAATTATTTATCAGAATCATTTATAAAAAAATTATCAATTGTAAATATATTAAAAATCGTAACAACCAACTATTCATAATAAATACCAATAATCATATGTGAATGATATTTATCATGAATAGTTGGTTTTCCACAATTTTTAAGACACTTACAGTTATCAAATCAGCATGCCACTCTACATACATGTATACAAAGCTTAATCAACATCATATATTGTGAGAATTGTTATCGTAAGGTATTTTTCATATGATCTTTTTTCATTTAAGGAGTTGTTTACCCAAACGTTTACAGGGTAAGTGCTTACCGGTAAGAGTCAACATTATAATTTATTTTACTGGATTATATTGTAGTTTAGCAAAAGGGTATCTTATGCAACAATTTACCTGGTAAGCACTTACCAAGTAAAACTCTTCATCCTTATCATTGCTCTTATTGGGTAAGATTTGCAACATTTGTCATGTTCATTCCATAAGATAAATGACACGGGAATCACTTACCAAATAAGCGTTTAGAAAACAGACTATAGGACTAAAACTTAATATATTGAATAACATATATTTGTTTTAATTTTTGTTTCATATTTATTCAATTCACAATATATAACTTTTTTGTTGTATTTTTTGTCACACAAACACAAAAAAAATGTTCACATTGTGAAGCAAATATATGTTGATCAATACACTTAATCCAAATCGTAGATGAAAAACATGTGAAATAACACATAATACATCAGTTCCCAAGATTATCATAATTTTACAGGTTCTCAAATAAAAGGCCCCCATACATACATACATACATACATACATACATACATACATACATACATACATACATACATACATACATAAATACATTATACATATACTAGAAGGATATTCGCGCAACACAGCGAGATACATCGAGATAATGTTCGTTTTATTTTTGTCTCCATCGATATAATACGGTTTTATGTGACTTTGAGAAAGCGATAATGTTTTTATTCTTAAAATTTTGAAAAAATATACCAATATTAGTATCAATTAACTATTTAATAATTATTGTTTTTTTTTTATAATTTAATTTAGGTTTAATAACGAATTAATTTATTTTTGGTTTAATAATATAATTTTTATAAGAATAATAATTAAATATTCTGTTATAAGTATAAGTCAGTAATTATCCTAATTATATTTTATATTTTCTATATTTAAAATGAGATGTTTATCATGTATTTGATTAAGTTTATCTGCAGTTAGTTACACAAATTCAAAAATAGAGCTTTAATAAGTTGTACTTACGCACAATTTACTTGTAATATTAAATTTTAAGTAATATGTATCAACAAACAGTAGTTCATGCAAGAAAATGATTTTTAAGAGTTTTTGTTAAATACTTTATAATATAGTATAGATAAGAAAATTTGCCTTATTATATATGATATTCCATGTTTATGATAAAGCAACATGACACACAACAAGATATACAAAATATCAAAAAACTCGAATCCAAATTGTAAAAGCACTAAACTATTCTTAATTTATTTCAATAAGCAAAAGTTATTTAATTATACATTATTGGCATACACTTTTAAAAAAATAACTCCAAAGATGGTATCTGATTGTTTTGAGTTTGACTCTAAAGGTCAAAAATGTCTGGAGGTCCCCACATTCAAATCCAAGGAGGAACAAAAACCTCTTTGTGGGCATGAAGGTTAAAATGCGGTGACTCTGAACTACCAGCAAAGTATGTGATCGTCCTATGATTAGTCGACTCACATAACGGGTTCGATATTCAGGTTAATGAAAAATTGGTTATTTAAATACATGACATTCTTCAAACTTTTATATGAATCAAACTCTTCAAATATTCTTAAATCGTTTTCTCAAATAGATTTTTAGGATTAAAGGGTATGATAGTAATTTTGAATGCAAAAAGGTCTTGAATGGTGAGGAATGTTGTGGCATGGACCCATAACGAGGGACAACCCACCGTACTAAGCAAATATATGTGGTGATGGTATAAAATTTTGAAGTATTGTGGGGCCGTTTACCAAACGTTTATTTGAACAAGTGTTTATTGGTAAAATTTAATACCATCATTTATTTACAGGGTAAGATTTTAATTTATCAAAATGGTATCATATGCAACAATTTACCCAGTTTGCGTTAACCGTAGTAAGAGTCGTCGTCGTCACTTAACGGGTAGGAGTCTAGATTCTTATCTTCGATCTTACAGGGTAATATTCTTGTTCTTTGTCATATTCATCAATAAGGTAATGTAATTTGATAAGCACTTACTGGATAAGTGTTTGATAAACTTAGTTTAATAAAATTCTTTGAAAAGACGATTAATGTGATCTCGTTTGTACAATTGAATACTAGAAGAGTACTCGCGCAATACAGCCAGAGACATCTTCATTTTAATGTTTTGTTTTGTTTTTTTGTCTCTGTTGATATATAATATGATTTATGTGATTTTGATCAAGATAATGTTTTTATTTTTGAATAAAAATAAATTTGAAGATATTATAAATTTTTGAAAAAACATATCGATATTAATATCAAATTAACTATTTAAAAACTCTCGTTTTTTTGTACAATTTCTGTAATTCAATTTTTTATTTTAATTTAATTGAGGTATAATAGCGAAGTAATTTATTTTTGGCTTATATTTTTATAAAGATAATGATTCTGTTAGAACTCAATAATTATCTTAATTATATTTTAGATTTTTTATATTTAAAATGAGATGTCTATCATGTATTTGATTATGTTTATTCGTAGTTAGTTATACAAATTCAAAAAATGGAGCTTTAATAAGTTGTACGTGTGCACAATTTACTTGTAATCTTAAATTTTAAGTAATATGCATTAATAAACAGTACTTCATGCATAAAAAATTGTTTTTAAGAATTTTTGTCAAATGTTTTATAATATAGTATAGATATTTAAGGTGTATTGAAAAAACCGATCACAATCATAGAAATGGAATTTGTGCCACTACAACTTCATGAATAATGCATCAGGAATTGAGTCGTAGAAGTGAAGGAATTAGAAGATTGTATTAAAGTTAGTTAAAATAGTCATTTCTCTTACATAAATTGGTCTTTTTAGGCGTTCATCTCCATGATTTACCCAAATAGCACTATGTTTGCAACTCCCACATCCTACCACTTGCGGTCACTGGAAAAGATAACCAGAGATGGCCCAGACCCGCAATTGATTTGACCAGGTCTACAATTTGAATATTTTTTTGTCTTTTAGCTAGGTCTGCAAATGACGGACGTAAGACTTACGGCTGTAGTGATATTTGGGTAAATCAGGGATATGAATTGATATGAGACCATCGGACCAATTTATGTAAAAGAAATAACTATTTTGACCAATTTCCCAAAAAATAATGTTTTGGATATCGAAAATTGATTTGTTGGGAACTGTGCCATGAAAAATCAACGTCAAATCAAATAAAAGTCATGGCAACGTTTATAGCATATGAACGATAAATTTTGAATTCGGACTACTAGTAAACCAAAATCACTCTCACAAAATTCATTGTTATTTCGTCTTTGAGAGATTTTAAAACATAAATGATATAATAAACTGTTGGTAAATACCGTCATATCTAGCTGAATAAATGTATTTTACCCGTTAAAAAACAATAAATATTTAATTATCCGATAAAAACCACTTAGTTTTGCATTTTATATCTACTATTATTAGCTTTCTAAAAGAACAAATTTTAAAAATTAAATGAATTGCTTTATGAAATAGAGAGCATTATAAAAGTGACTAACTAGTGTATTTTACGTTTCTCATTATTTACAAAAATACCCCTTTGAAATTCAGTAATCTAACATATCCACTATTTTAGTTTTTGGTCTGTCGTTGGTTCTTGTCTGTTTCTAATCCTCTTTTGTTTCGGTTTCTTGATGTCTTTTTATGGCATTTTTCTGTTTCTCGCAGATCCCACTTAATGCATTTTTTTTTTTTGTATTTCCTTCTATCGTAATACTTTTTTCATTAACCTGGATATTCAACCCGTTATGCGAGTCGGCTAATCTTAAGACGACCACCTGCTTTGCAGGTAGCCTAGAGTCACCGTATTTGAACCTCTGTGGTTACAAGAGGATTTTTATTTCTCATTGGATTTAAATCTGAGACTTTCAGATACTTTTGACCCTTAGAGTAAAGCTTAAACCAATCAAACACCGACCTTATAAATTTTTCCTTCCAAAGAAAACCATATTCACTACTGTATTTTGCTAGACGACACATTTACAACTTAAACATGCATGAGAAAGAAAATAAATCATCATCGCTTAAATACTCCACGATGCAATTGCATTATATGAAAATTTGTGTGTTTGTTGTTGAAATTGACACACTATTAATTGACATCTTTTTTTTTTATTAACCTGGATATCCAACTCGATATGCGAGCCGACTAATCTCAGGACGATCACCTGCTTTGCAGATAGCCCGGAGTCACCGCATTTGAACCTCCGTGACCACAAGGAGATTTTTATTCCTCATTTGATTTGAACCTGGGACCTTCTAGTACTTTTTACCTTTTGAGCCAAGCTCAAACCAATCAGGCATCACCCTTGTGGTTTACTTGACATCTTTTTCTTATTGATATATTTGGAATGTGTTCAGAATCAATTTATATTCTAAATGTATGTATACTAAGGGGTGTTTGGGATTGCTTATTTGAAACAACTTATGTTTTTCTACAAAAGTTCTTATCAACTTATTATAAGTTAGAATGATTTAACTTCTTCAAAAACTCCTTATTACCGGTATAAGCTGTTTATCCAAACACTCAAAATTGCTTATTATCGGTATCACACCGGAATAAGTTAATAAATTGTTTTCATAAGCAATCTCAAACACCCTGTAAAACTTATTATCGTAAACATAGCCAAAAGCATCGTTTTAACAATGTAATACATTTAAAAAAACTTTATAAAATGATATATTTATTTGCTCAATATTTTTATTAACCTGGATATCCAACCCGCTATGCGAGCTGACTAATCTCAAGACGACCACCTGCTTTGCAGATAGCCCGGAGTCACCGCATTTGAATCTCTATGGCCACAAGAGAATTTTTACTTCTTCTTGGATTTGAACATGGGACCTCCTGATACTTTTGACCTTTGGAGCCAAACTCAAACCAATCAGGCACCACCCTTTGTGGTTTATTTGTTCAATATTAAGTTTTAGAGAGTTCTCAAATTTTGAGATCTCTACGTTCTTTTTCATATTTTCTCTATTTTAACAAAACTGTTAAAAATGCTCTGAAAGCTGTACCTTTGAAATATGGTCTTTGGGATCTCTTAAAAAATAAATACGAGGGACTGAACCTGTGAAAAGTTAAAAGTCAAGGGGCTTCATATTGAAATTTATCCATGAGCAAATGAAACTTCCATCCATTACTTTAATTCCAAAACGAACGTGATTGGATTGGTTCAAGAATTCATACGATATTCCAACGTAATCCATGTTTTCAAATCTTTCTTTCTTCTTCTTCTTCTTCATATGGTCTCCAACAAAGAATCAATCCCTCCTTGATTTCTGGCCCCCTCATTCTCTTCAATCTTCCACAAACACCCTACACATATAAATTCACAGCTTGCTCCACTACTTGTTGCATTTGAATCGTTCTGTAAACGTATTGAATACAGGGACAGAGAGAGAGAGAGAGAGAAGAAGGAATGCGAACTTCTTTTCTTGCCGGAAATCCGGTGAATTTGACTATATCCGCCACCGTCGCCGTCGCCATAGTATTGTTGCAGGCTTTTGTTCTTTGTGGGTTTCCCACAACTCTTACGTTGGAGAGAGCTTTCCCCACGAACCATCTGCTTGAATTGAATCAACTCAGATACAGAGATAGTTTAAGACACCATAGAATCTTGCAGCAACAATCTTCTGTAGCAAGTGTTGTTGATTTCCCTGTTCAAGGAACTTATGATCCTTATCGTGTTGGGTAATCAATTTCTTGATTTCTTTTCACTCTTATTTGTCAATTAATCGAATTAAAGAACTGTAAATCTTTGGAGAAACCACATGGGTTAATTAGGTTGAAATTTTCACTGGTTGCTTTGTATTCAAGCATGATCTTATCATAATCATGGGTTTACCCCCAATTGAAAACCAAGAGGACAAAATTCTTCCATTAATGCTTGATTGAGTTTTTGTTTCTTTCTCTTTCTTTGGATAGATTCAAGTAACCTCTCACTGTTCTTCAATTTCCTGTTTTTGGGTATGTGATATTTCCATTTATAACCAAAATGCTCTTGGATTTGTAGGCTATATTTCACAAGAGTCCAATTGGGTTCTCCTCCAAAAGAATATTATGTACAAATCGATACCGGAAGCGATGTGTTGTGGGTTAGTTGCAATTCTTGCAATGGCTGCCCTAGATCCAGTGGACTCCAAGTACTATCATACACTCTAATTTCTTGATATGATTCAATATGGTTAAAATCAAGAATTCGCTAGGTTAGTGATGCCGTCTTTTCTTTTATATTCTCTTATCCTATCAACAGATTCCAATTCAGTTCTATGATCCTTCAAGCTCTTCAACAGCTTCTTTGATCTCTTGTTCAGACCAACGATGTTCTTTAGGAACCCAATCGTCTGATTCCGGGTGTTCGGGTTCAAATAATCAGTGCAGTTATACATTTCAGTATGGAGATGGTAGTGGGACATCAGGTTATTATGTATCTGATCTAATCCATTTGGATACAATTGTTGGGGATTCAACATCATCAAATGCTTCAGCATCTATTGTATTTGGGTGAGTTATATAATATATATGAGTTTTTCTAAAATCCATTATAAAGATTTCTTGGCAAAAACCTTGTTGACTTGTTAAGACTTATGAAACAGTTGTAGCACGTCTCAGACCGGGGACTTGACCAAATCTGATAGAGCCGTTGATGGAATCTTTGGGTTTGGTCAGCAAGGTCTATCTGTAATCGCGCAACTTTCTTCACAAGGGATAGCCCCGGATGCATTCTCTCATTGTCTTGTTGGAAATGGTGGGGGAGGCGGAATTTTGGTTCTTGGTCAGATAGTCGAGCCAAATATGGTCTATACTCCACTTATTCCGTCACAGTAAGTTGTCTTTTGATTTGAATTCGATTCTTAAAAACCTGTTTATTCTTCTGGTTTAGCATCTGGTTTAAGTGTTTCTTATAAGCAGATGATATTGGCTTATCCTGTGTATTTATGTCCTGCTCTTAGGGGATTCTTTAATCTTTCTAATCCTTTGATCTTTATTATTTCCTTATTCACATATGATTACATGGCTATCGGCTCAATCTTTTTAGGACATATCTTAAAACGACTGGCTTATCATAAGCAAATACCATCTTTTAAGTTACTTTTGCATCAAATTTTTAGGGGGATTCTTCAATCTTTCTAATCCTTTGATTTTCGTTATTTCCTTATTCACATATGATTATATAACTATCAGCTCGACCTTTTTAGCACATATCTTAAAACATTAATTTGGCTTGTAACAAATAAATACCATCTTTTAAGCTGCTTTTGCATCAAATTTTTAGGGGATTCTTTATTCTTTCTAATCCTTTGATCTTTGTTATTTCCTTATTCACATATGATTATATACTATTGGCTCGATCTTTTTAGCGCATATCTTAAAGTTTTGGCTTATAATAAATAAATACCATCTTTTAAGTTACTTTTGCATCAAATTTTAGGGGATTCTTTAATCTTTCTAATCCTTTGATCCTTGTTATTTCCATATTCACATATGATTATATGGCTATTGGCTCGATCTTTCTAGGACTGATCTTAAAACAACTGGCTTATACTAAACAAATACCATCTTTTAAGTTACTTTTGCATCAACTTATAGTGTCATTGTCAATATTTGGTGATTAAAAGAACTCATAACTTAATAACCAAGCATCTTTAACAAATTTATTGCCCTTTTCCACATTGGAAGATATGCTTGATTGAGGCATTCTATACATATAGATTATCTTTAAAAGATTCACATTGATCGTTGTTTTCATGATCTGAAAAGAACCCGTGTCTAAAGCTATGATCGTTGACCTTTATTCATTAAAACCTTCGATGGATATGCTATATATAGACAAACTAACACGGTATTCATGTGTGCATTCATCCAGGCCACATTACAACTTAAATCTACTTAGCATTTCTGTCAATGGACAAACATTATCCATCGATCCTGCAATGTTTGCAACATCAGGCAGCCGAGGAGGAACCATAATTGATTCTGGAACTACTCTTGCTTACCTTGCTGAAGAGGCTTACGATCCTTTCGTGAATGCTGTAAGTTGAAAAGGGTGGCGAAAGTTTTATAAAAAATCATTATCACTTAGAATCTTGAACTACTTCATACGAGGATTTTTGCATTCCTGCAGATTACGCAGTCTGTTTCACAGTCTGTCCAGCCTCTTATATCGAAAGGGAATCAGTGTTATCTAATTACCGCAAGGTTTTCTTCGTTACCCACAATTTCTTTAATCGTTCTTTAGATTGCCATGAAAGTAAGATGGATGTTTTGATCATATTTCAGTACGCCTGAGATATTTCCGACAGTAAGTTTGAACTTTGCTGGTGGGGCTTCAATGATCTTAAGACCACAGGACTATCTACTGCAACAGAACTCGGTGGTAAGCTTATGCAAAATCATCGGTTTTTTGTGGTTTCTTTTGATCTTTCAAAGCAACCAATGTTGGATTTCCGTTGGTAGGGCGGGGCTGCAGTGTGGTGCATCGGCTTTCAGAAAATTCGAGGCCAAGGAATTACAATTCTAGGAGGTATAAAAACAGCCGACGGCAACAAAATTCAATTACTATTTCATTGCTGTTAACTTGATTTTGCTATGGAAATGCAGATCTTGTTTTGAAAGACAGGATTGTTGTTTATGATCTGGGTGGTCAGCGGATTGGTTGGGCGAATTACGACTGTAAGTCTTGGGACTTTTGCTAATCTTTTGAGTTCAAGATTCCGTTTGTTCGATTTTGATCAAAGATTTGAATACTTCATATTGAATATAGTAAGATGACAAATGGGGAATCAAGAAATCTTTAAAGTAAAAACTTTGTAAAGAAGGAAACTGTAGTAATTCTTAAGGAATGGTCAGATTATAGTCTTGTTTGTTGATGTTGTTAGGTACGTCATCCGTGAATGTGTCGACGACCTCAAGTGGTGGTAGAAGTGAATACGTGAACGCCGGTCAGATTGGCGGCAGCCGTTCATTGCGAAATACACGTTACGAGCTCATATCGATCGTCGTTGTGGCATTGGTGCTACAGTTATCTGTAATTGCTTGTTTTTCCTAGTAAACACTCAGATTGTTGAAATTTGGTAGAGTTGCATTCTTTTTGTATGTATAGTGGAAAAAGGGAACTAAGTGCCCAATAACATTATCCATGTAAGAGCAAAGAAGCTAATTGGAATTGAGATTTATACATACACATATACGTATACGTATTTGTATGTTGTACTCGTTCACAAAAATTTAGTATTTAGACGTGATTGAACAGGACTGAACTGGACTTGACAGAATAAGTGTCTGTTTGGTATTTGGTACCACTAGAACTGAATATGATATAACTAAATAAGTTGCTTTCAAAAGTTATTTTATGATTTTATATATCATGTAATAGTTTATAATTAACACAAATAAAGTAAATAATTTAATTTATAAACATTTTTACACGATTTTCATATACATAAATATGAAATAGTACCAAATTAAATGAATTTTTTTTTATATAATTGATGGTATTTTGATAAAACCCGATTCATACAAAGGAGAAATTATGTTTTATTCGTTTTGGAAGATCTTTATCAATTGGTGAAAGCATGGTAAAGATTGTTGCAACAACGGTTGTAGAGGTAGCGATGGCTATGCTCTTCATGTGTATTAATGAAATAAAAAAACCCAAAAAAAATGTGGAGATTGTCCCTGTGTTTTCCTGATTTGAAAATGGCCATTTCCAAATCGTGGGTAGACGTTTTATATTGTTGGTGGTTCATGACTTCCTACTCAACCTAGGTTTTTAATAGAGAGGGAGAGAGAGGGATTAGTTATTATACAATTATTGATATTTATGCAACTCAATCTCAACCGTCCATTTTATTTTATTAATATATGATTTTATAGAACTTTTAATTGTTTTCTAATATAAAGTATTGATCATAATAAATGAACCATATTCATCTTTCATAAATATTAAAATCATAATAAATAAACTCTCATCATTTTCATAAATATCTCAATTAGTTAGATTGTATTGGTTTAACAAATGTATTGTATAAATATTATATATTTCTATACATTACGTTAATTGGGTTGTATTGTATTTTTATATTTAAAGTGAATTACATCGATGATCCTTGTGGTTTGTTTAAATCTTGGATTTATTTTCTAAAACAAACTATCTAGATGATGATCTCTAACTTATTAATTTTATAATGAAAAATTTTGCTCCATCTTTTTTAATCCTTTTTTTTTATTAAAAGATATTTTATAAATCAAATTTCTTAAATTAAAATACATGTTAGATAAAAAAAAAAAATTAATAATTAAGTTGACAAAATGACTTGGACATTATATAGATTCTCAACTCATAGTTAAAAAAAATGGATTTTTTTTATTATCTATAATATAATAATCTAATTCTAATTCATAATTTGTAAAATCAAAACATGAGAAATAATTCTAGTTCAAATACAAAGGTGATGAAGGAAACAAACTTACTGGTTCAGCTTCTTGTACTCCAAAACCAATAAAATGAGAAATAATTCCATGTAAAATTTCAGAAGCATCAAGGATGTAAGTATGATTTCAATCAAATGTCAGTTACATAGTAGTCCCAAAAAACTGACCATTCTTTTTTCCAACCAACAAAACACCATCATCATGCAAAAGCAATTTCACTTTGCTTTGCATCTTTCCTTGTTTATATACATCACCAAAAACCAAAAACCAAATACCAATGTTTTCCAAATTAACAGTAAAACATCACACTCTTCACATTTTCATGAATCACTGGGACAGGCCTCACTTCCGCCACCCTCTCCCTTGTTGCACGTTGCCCATGTGATCCACTATCAGAAAACTCACCTTCCATGTAGTACCGAGCTCGAAATGCAGCCAAATGTGCATAATATGCAGGAGGCACTGCATTTCATTTGTAACACCAAACCCCCATGTATGTAAATTGTAAACATATACATATTATAGATAGATAGATAGATAGATAGATGGATAAAAAAAACATACCGATGGAGACAGATCTGGTACACCTTGCATATCTGAAGTTGAATTAACCAAACTGGGTTAGCTAGCTATTACAATCAACTTAATCATCAAATAATCAGAGGGAGGATTAGGTTAGTTCACACACGTGTAGCATAAATTGTTCGTCAGCAATTGCAATCCATCAGCGGTAAACTTGTTTTCATCATACAACACATGATAGTGCGTTGGACGACTTGTTCCCTATATCATATTCACCAACGAACAAAATTTAACTTGATATAAATTTACTTTTACATTTAGAAAGCATACATGTTTAAAACAAGCACTTCACCTGAATACCAGCATGGCTACACAGGTAGAAATCAAATTCTGTTGGATGACAAATCTTTGTGTCCACCACAGTCCCTGACATATTTAAATCCAACTATTAGAAGAAACAATCCATTATCAGTAATAAGATAACTATAAACCGATATATTACAAACCAGGAAGAATATTCCCGCTCTTGTCGGTGCTTTGCCTATCACCATGCCTTGCAGGAAAGAATCTTGTATGATGTCTCTTCTGAACCACAATAAACGTAACAGGCGGCAAATAGTGCTCCTCCAATGATACGCATGCCTGAAACATCAACAACCCCCTCATGCATTAAGAAACCAATCAGAATTAAATGTTTCTAAATTCAACAAGATATGTATTTATTTAATACCCTACGAATTTGGTCCATTTCGCTCAGCAAAACCTCATTAAACTGTCCTTCACTAACACCATCTCTGAAATCCAATAATCTTGTTAGAATAAATATTATGATTGAAAGAGAAAGTTGTCACTGAATGAGCAAAGAATGATGTAAAAACCTATAAAATATAATCCTGTGAGGTTTATGCCCAGTTGCTTTCTTGAAAGATATCAGAAGCTCCCTGCAAAATCAAGTGAAACCCTTTACATCTTAAACTGTATTAGAGACTAACCCAAGAATTATGTAACTCTTACCTAATCAAGCCTGCATGAACAACACCCCTTTTCGAATCTGAACAAGTTGTATAAAGATCCTGAATAATTTCTTGTCTGTGTGGTTGTGCAGAGACCAACGCTTTGTATTTTGTAACATGGGGCCAATCCATTGAAGCAACCACCTGTAAGAACAAAGTTCTAAGAACTTCCGAATGAATAAAAAATAAGAATAAAGAAAAGACATAACGTACAGCAGCAATGGAAGGGCTGGAATCCTCTCCTGGTGATGGATGCGTGACATCAGCTCCAAAAATTATGGTTGGACGCTCAGTTATGTAAGGAAGCCGATTGTTGAGAGCTGCAGACAGCACCGTATTCCTTCCCCCTACCTAATATGGTACACAACAAGATGAGTATATGTTCTGGATAAATATAAAGATATTATATGCAAACTACGCACCTTAACATTAATCTTAAGAGCTACATTTTCAAAATACTGCTGACTGAGCTTCACAACATTTTGTGGTTTACAGCATTGAGAAACAATTCCCAGCTCTGTTTCACACACTCGTTTGATCCTTGCTGGAAAAAAAAGATTCACATGTAAGCAAAAAAAAACTTGTACGTTTAAAAAATTGTTTTCAAAACAACTTACCATAAGTTCCTTTTGCTTCTGGAAGAATGACAAACAACAATTGTAGTTGTTTGCCTGGTGCGACCTCTGCTGCTAGTTTTGCAGAACACCCAGATTGGATGTCAACCAGTGCCTTCTCAATACTATGTGCTGGCGCAGAAACCATCGGAAGCAGAGGTTGGGGATTGAAAACCTACAAAAGTTGCAAACATGTTAAAATAATCGCACTTCAATTAACAGGGTGACAAAAGGCATAATACAGATCCATACTATTCCTTTATTTTGACACATTGTAACTATTCCTTTCCAAAAGCGCTCAACTGCTTCTTGCCTCTGCCTTGAAAAGTTGACTATTGCCCAATAATTGACAGTACCTCCATTGATCATTTTCTGCATTAGATAAAAGAAGGGTGTCCTTAAAGAGTCCTAAAGGTCCAATTACCACATTATTTAAAATGTAACCATTGGAAGCAAATGACTAGAACTTCACCAGGTTGATCATATTCCATTGGCCAACTGCTGGCTCAACTTCTGATCCAGGACCTGAACCATAATACCTGAGCTGAAGAATTAAAGTGAACCTAAGTTAAAACAAATATACCAAGAAATAACATGGTACAACAAAACAAGAGTTAAGCCGTGAATTTACATTTGGAGGTGGAAGAACTCGAGCATCTATTGAAGTGAGTTGCTCTCTCACTCTCATTCCAAAGTCCTCACTGACAAGCTTATCTTTGTTATATCCGTTGCTTTGTATGATCTTCAAACACCAACCCACAAGAAAAAGAGATTTATCATGGGATATTACAATCAGAAAATGTATATGATGTTAGTTTGGCCAATTCATACCCTCATGATATTCTCTTCCCTCTCCCGTGGGCGCTGGCACGTGTTCCTTAGAAGTTTGGTCACCTGGTTTTCATTGAGCTTTAAAGTATACCTCTGACCACCAGCAAGCCTACAAATCTTTAATTGCAAAATTACTGCCAGCAGAAGTTACAGTTACTTAAAGAAAAGACGAAAAACAATCGAACTCACAAAAGATAAATTAAAGATGAAAAATTACTAGTACAACAGTTACAAATGTTTATGTTTTTCAAGTGTAGTGGTTTTTTTATGGGATTTCAATAACTATGATGGATTTTGAAAGCTGAAGACATATAAGATAATTAAATTGTTTTTCACTCAATAGGGATATAAGAACAGCAGACCTCCATTGGCAGATATGTAGGTTTTGCATCTGTGCCAGCTTGTATCGCAGGAAGGTGAGGATAGTTAAGCCGTAAGCCGTACTTTTCATAGAAATACCGAACAACAGATACAGTTTCTCCAGTGGTATCAACAGGAAAGCTAACAAAATTTAACAAGAAAGAGGATAAGTGAAAGATAATGAAAATAGGATCACAAAAATACAAGTTGACTATATAAAAGGGACACACATAGTATTATGTTTTAAGTGCAACCATCCATAACTCTTAACACTAATCCATAGAGAGATAGTCCTACAAATAGAATCTATCTGAATAGCTTCACCAGCTGTGGTTGGCAATCTTGTTAGCCACTTGCAAATAAAACATAACTTCAAATTCAAATTGTGACTGACTTTTGAAATCTATTCCATGCCTCTTTAGGGATGTGATTTAACTTGCTAAATGTACATCAATTAGTAACACCAAAAAGCTAATAATATGATTAATCCAAGCTCACGTTAGTTGGTTGGTTGGTTGAACTGATAATCCTTGAACCTTATAGCGCCTCATGTAATCCTGGCGCCGAACTTCCACCCTGACACCTCTCAAAGCTTTTTTCACCTGAAAGCAACAATTGCAAGAAAAAAAATTACGACATTGCTAAGAAAAAGACAAATGATAAAGCAAAAGCAAAAGGTAAAGGTAAACTTATAGCTGTAACCTAATCCACAACACGTTTTTCCCTATGGTATCCATGTCTACAGAGTGAAGTTAGTTAGAGCTATGGATACCTTAATACGTTCTTGGTCTGAGAGTGGTCTTGTTATATCTTTGTTGAGGAATTCTGATACAAATTCAGAAACCAACATTGGTTGATAAAATGCCCGGGCTGACATATCTGCAGAATGGGTATTCAGAATAGCAGAAGATTTAAACATCATAATAATCCCAACAACTTGAGCAAAGTTTAGTAATCAACTCAAATATAGAAGAGCCAAGATACACACCGACATTTAGTGAGAGTCCCATTTGGGATGGTCTGAGACTCTGATAGAATCCTTTCCAGAACTCTATTCCATCACCAAGGGAACCGTGGCCAAACTCACAACTAAACAACGATCTCCCAACTATCTCGCGACTGCAATTCATGAGATATGGTAACTAGAAAAGAAAAATCTAACAGATGCAGTGTACAAGGTATCCACTCAAATTAAAAAAACTATTGAAAAGTTAAAAAGGATGTGTTACCCTTGAGAAGCAGACTCCCTCAATACGACGTCAAGAGCTTGGATAGTCTCTTGTGGACAATCAGGCTGTCTGCCACTTAAAAACTGCCTCAGATGGTGAACGTCTTTTCTGGCAGCAAATTTTATAGTGACTTTGAATTCGCGCTCCCGCCTACAATAGATAACAATAATTACATAAGACGGTGATTTTGAAAAAGTCAAAATTAACCATGAGATATTGAAAATAAATTATACCCATTGTTCTCAGCTATCTTAACTACAAACTCTTTAGATTCAAAAGGCAGTGCCCCTGCAGCAAATGCACTTTTCTTCCCGTCATATGCCAACAACAAATTTCCCAAGTGTGAAGCCCGATATGAATCGATAAGAAATTTCATGATTTCTCGACATTTACTCTTTGAAGTAACCTCAGGAGCAATTGTCACCTAAAACCAAAATTATAATTATAAAAATTAAAAGTTCATTATGAACCACAAATCATCTCGACAGTATAGAGGATGCTGCAAGTATAACACACAAATTTCGGTTAAAATTAAGGATCCACGGAAAACACAAACTGTTCGTCCATGCCCAATCCATAAACCGCTACATACAGAAAATGAAAGGAAAAGAGGGCAAACCCTACCGGCAAGGGCAACAAGACCATAAACGAGAAAGATAGCAACTCTATATTATTTCAACCACTGAATTGGTGAGAAACACAACCGTGTTTGATATAAGGTATGATCGAATACGTATACAATAAAATCTAATAGAAATGATTCACAACAAGAAGATTCTGGTTCTGTGATTTGAAAGTACAATTTGCTAACGTACAGAGAAAAATCCAACTGACTTGAAATACGCCTTTTTCATATCAGAGATAAAAAAATAGATTTCAACTTTTCTGTGGTTACATCTTAAACGGATAGATCTTCTATACACATCAGAGCATTCACATAACGAACGTATACATTGACTCCAAATATACATCACAGATAC
The DNA here is from genome assembly GCF_001531365.2 of Cynara cardunculus var. scolymus. NCBI lineage: Eukaryota > Viridiplantae > Streptophyta > Magnoliopsida > Asterales > Asteraceae > Cynara > Cynara cardunculus. The sequence continues at coordinate 24,112,133 of NC_037537.1, forward strand.
AGTCAAAAACACTTGAATCATATGACATTACGAGTTATTTGAAAATAGTCTGTAGGAAGAAACCTTACATCGTACTGGTGCGGATCCTTTTGCCCGATATCAACAAGAAAATGGTTTGCCCTAATAACACATTTTCTCCCAACAGTTCCAAAACCATTCCTAGCCGGTGCCTTAATCATCTTCGACGACGAAGGCACCAACGGTACGGCCTGAGAAGGAGCCGCCGGTGCCGCCTGTTGCTGCGAGGCTACCATCGCTTCCGGCGATGTCTGAACAGGAAGTTGCTGCATTGGCTGCTGGCGAACTGGACCTGCCGCAGTAGCCGTAGCAACGACCGGTTCTGATGTCGTCGCCGGTGAACCTATCGCAAGATTTTCAAAATCTCTCACCATCGGTGTCTGTTGAACGGCAACACGAGGGCCGGATTGTCCAGCATTTCCTCTTCCACCGATGTTTTGAGAAGAAACCGGCGGCTGTTGTCCACCACCACGCCCTCGCCCTCGTCCTCGCCCTCGTCCGCGGCCACCACCAGCACCGGTTGGATCGCCGCTCCCTCGGCCTCTTGCAGACATCGGAAAACTATGTAGAAGAACGTAGACGGTTTTAGAGAGAGAAGAAAAAGGGTAGTCTGATTTGTGAGAGTGGGGGATTTAGAAGTTGTTGGCGCGTGATATATAAATAAACCAAGGAGATGGAGGGTAAAAAAGGAAAAACAAATGGTACATTGCAAATTACTGAATAAGCGGCCCATTTGAATTTTATCTGACTCTTTTGCCCATATCTTCTATTCCGTTTCAGACTTTTTTCTAATACACATACACCCCTYGAGTTTTGACTTTTGTTAATATTGCCCCCTTGTCAAATCAATTTAATTTCTGTAAGTCTATACGTTATTATTTCAATTTCATTAATAGTTGTTGTATTTTTAAATATTTATATAATAATTATCTTTTTCTATATGCATTAAAAATGTAATATTTTTTYCATTTTCGCATTTATTATAGCTTAA
>NC_037537.1:24115279-24116343 GCF_001531365.2 Cynara cardunculus var. scolymus
TTTTAAGAGTTTTAGCCAAATGTTTTATAATATAGTATAGATATTTTTTTATAAAGGTAATATAATTCAATGATTATCTTTTAATACAATTTAGATTTTTTTATATTTAAAATGAGATACGTATCTAGTATTTGATTGTATTTATCTGCGTTTAATTACACGAATTCAAATGTGAAGGTTTAATAAGTTATACATACATACAGTTTACTTGTAATTTTAAATAATTAATATTAATATATTTATTTCACGTTAAATTAAATGGGGATTTAATCATTTAAAAACCACATATATTGTGATAACTATGATAATCTTTATGATAAGGTATTGTTTCGCATCATTTTTCCTATTTAAGACTACAACGTAATGAATTTACTAATATATATTCGGTTCACAATATAAAACTTTTAGTTGTATTTTTTATTTCACAAACACATAAATGACCTTCACACCATGAAACAAATATATGTTAATCAATACCTTAAATACAAATCACAGATGGAAAAAAACGTGTGAAATAAGATCTGATGCACCAATACACCGATACATCAGGTTAAATACACTTTTATACATTGTTTTTTTTTTTCATTTTTTATCAATTTTTAAAAAAATGTTTTCAAATTTCCCTTAGATCAAGAAAAAACATAAAAGATTACCCAAAAAAATACTTTCTTATTTTAGGAGTTGTTTGTTTATCTCTTAATAATTCTATTAAAAGACAGTATCTGAATCGTTAAGAGGTGAATCTTGTTTGTCAAAAATAATTTCATGCATTCCTTAACCATCGAGCGCTATAATTTTATCGTAAACAATTATATTTCATTTTACACTCTATCATGAAAATCTTTCAATCATTTTAATCAATGATTATTTTGATTTAATTATGTCCTAAATAAATAAATCCCCTCTACTTATTATTATTGTTTGTTATTAAATTATTATGAGTCTTATTTTTATTCAATATATTTTCTCAACCAAAAATCAAACACAATAATTCTAAAAATGTTCATTTTGGTTATATAAATATTAAAATTATATATCTTCTAATTCATGAATAACAAAATTTC
>NC_037537.1:24116578-24128374 GCF_001531365.2 Cynara cardunculus var. scolymus
AATAAAAAAATTAAACAAATTACACGGAAAAAAAAAAATTTAATTGTTAGTTTGGTACTAATATAAATATTTTTTAAAATTTTTATGATATCTTTATATATATATATATATATATATATATTATTCAAAAATAAAAACATTATCGTTTTCTCAAAACCACATAAACCCGTACTATAACATCGACTGAGAAAAATAAGTATTACAAAAACATCAAAATCAAGATGTATCTTGCTACATTACACGAATACCATTCTACTATATTTTAACTCACACCAATATATTCATACATCTATATTATATTATAAATCATTTGACAAAAACTTTTAAAAATCATTTTTATGCATTAAGTATAGTTTATTATGCATATTATTTAAAATTCAAGATTATAAGTAAATTATACGTAAATACAATTTATTAAACTTTTATGTTTGAATTCGTGTAACTAAGTACAGATAAACATAATCAAATAGAATATAAGATCTCATATTAAATATAAAATATAATTATGATAATCATTAAATTCTAACAAAAATATTTAATTATTATTTGTATAAAAATTAAAATAAAAAAATAAATTAAAAAATCATATAAAAAAATTTCTAATAAAAAATTAAATTAAATTTCAATCTTTATCTTTGTTTAATAATAAAATAACTTTAAATATTCCCTCAAAAAAGGAGGAGAGATATGGATTTGTTTGGAGGGAAAATGTAGGTGAAGGCGATGCGTTTAATAAGTGACGTGACATCATCATCACCCACGTCCTTACCGTGGACGTGTTATCGTGGACGTGCCACCTTCCTCAACCGCTGTTACTCCTTCCACCATCATCCTTTTAACGGACGCCTGTAATTTCGATGGTTAAAAATAATTTGTTTAATCTTTAAATTATTTATTTAAAAAAAAAAATCATTAAAATTTCTCATTTTCAAAAAAAAAAATCATTAAACTTTCATATTTTAAATGAGTAAAAACCTTACTTTTTTATAAATAAATAAATAAATGATCGTACTTTTACTAGTTGGTTAATGTAACTTTGTTGAGGTTAGAATGACTTATGTAACCAATTTTTAAATGTGATATGACTTAATCAATCAAAGTAAGAAATTTTACTGATTTTTTCATTTAAAAATAGAAAGTTTAATGGTTTTTTCATTAAAAAAAATTCAGATACATAATTATTTAAAACAAGAAAGATTAATGGTTTTTCATTCAAAAAACAATTCAATAACTTAATCATTCAAAATAAAATAGTTCATTAGGTTTTTTTAGACTTTTTCCTTGAAAAAAACTAAAAACATGAATTCATTAACAAAAGAGGGGGTTGCATCTCTTTCATGTCATAACCAAATTATTTCATGCATTGGAAACATAAAAAGCATGTGTTGATGTTGATGTTTACGTATTATATATTACACATTTTACTTTTAGCTATTTTGTTTGAACATTAAATATTTTTATCGTTTGCCTTAGACACGAATCAGCATCACATGTGTTACATAAAAACTCGGAATATCACTCAAAATTGGAACAGAACGACAATTTTCAATATACATAACTTAAAATTGACACAGAACCAATACCAACATGTACCAACCGAAAAACGTTGATAGCAAGTATAGTTGGTTGGTACACAGTATAAAGTTTTGCTTATCAATTACAATTGACTGGTACATGATATTATAGAAAAAAAAAGTTTGCTATCGTTTAAAATATTTTAATAATATAATATATTGTGTAATCTCCAAAATAGAAAAGCTCTTACAGTTGAATTAAAAAAATTAGAGATTTTAAGTTTTGATTTTCTATTTTAGAGAATTTTAAAAGAATATATCGAAGATGCTCAAAATAATCATATTTTAAAAGCAGATGCATTTAAGAACCTTAAACATTTTAAAAAGTTATTAAAATAGTTAAAGATTCTTAAATAAACATGCGTCTTTATTAGGCTATATTTTCATCTAATTAACCCAACAACCGTTCAAAAAATCTCCAACACAAATAGATTAATATTTTAAAAAGACAAATCGCATGAAAAAGTAACATACTTTAATTCGATTCATATTTTAGATAACGTGTTTTCAAAACTTCCATTTTTGATACATAAGATGTAAAGTTTTAAACATTTAAATACATGGGTAATCGGTTGGAGACTAATTCTTTATTTAAAAAGTTTAAAATTTTATATTTTAAAATATTTAAAAATATGTTACCTAAAATAAAAATCAAATTAAATTACTAAATTTATATTTTTTTTTTGGTTTTGGGCATTGACTTCAAGTCCACCCATCAATTGCAAGGAAGCTTCAATCCTTACTCGGGAAGCTATCAGCTATGTACCAGCAAAGGGTATTTCCGGCAACATATTGTTTACTTTTTTAAAGTATTATCGTCAAAAGTTTTCCGAAATGGAATATTGGAGTTTAAAAGCGGTAAAAATTTTAATTTTAATTTTTTTTATTATTAATTATATTATTAAAATATTTTATTTATTTAATAAAATATAATTTATTTCTTCTAAACATTTTATTTTAATATTTCTTTTATTAGTTTAAAATATAATAAAACATAATTTCTTTTTTAAAGTAATTGTTTTTAAAGTGTTTTTTATATTTAAAGAAATTTACATATTTTTTCTACTTTCTCTGTCTTGAAAAATCTGTTGGAGCCTAAAATTAACTAAAATCCATAATTTCTCTATTTTAAAGAATATGTTGGAGATACTCTCTCACATACTATTTCTTTTATGGAAAGAGAGTAAAATATTTTGGATAATTTCCTTATATATTGTTATATAGACTTGGAATCATGTGAGACCAAATATTTTTCATAAGACCCGTAAGACCAATTCTCAACCATTGGATTAGATCTACAATCTGAACATTCATAATCACAAAATTACCATGAGACTTCTCAATAATCACAAAATTGTCACCGTGCAACTTTAGACCATTAGATCATTAGCTTATAAAGTTGATCAATGAACATAAATTGGTCTTACGGGTCTTACGAAAAATCTTTGGTTTCACGTGAGAAAAAGAATTTTGTTAGAAATGTGAAAATAGTGAAGATATCATTATATTGTAATGATATATTAGGTAACTAATTTAATTAATTATTTTTTTCTAAAAAAAATTATTAAATATTTTGATTAGTTATCAAAAATATAAAAACTATATTATCTTTTACCTTATTTAAAAAATATTATTAAATATCTCAAATGAATGGTTCACATTGGATCTCACTCTTACCACAAACTAATTAGTTATTCCTTGAATAAACCATATACATATGTGTGTGTGTGTGTCTATACTATATTATAAAACATTTGACAAAAACTTTTAAAACCCATTTTTTATGCATGAAGTACTGTTTATTGATGCATATTACTTAAAATTCAAGATTACAAGTAAATTTTACATAAGTACAACTTATTAAAGCTTTATGTTTGAATTCGTGTAACTAACTGCGGATAAACATAATCAAATAGAGAATACACATCATTTTAAAATATAAAAAATTTAAAATATAATTAGGATAATTATAGAGTTCTAACAGAATACTTAATTATTATCTTTATAAAAAACATATTATTAAACCTAAATTGTACTTCGTTACGATAAATTAAATTATAAAAAAAAATTGAATTAAAAAAAATACACAAATAAAAACTTTTAAATAGTTAATTTGATATTAATATTGATATATATTTTTTGCAAATTTTATATGATATTTTAAAATTTATATTTTATTCAAAAATAAAAACATTATTGTTTTTTCAAAACCACATAAAATCGTATTATACCGACATAGATAAAAAATAAAACAAAACACTAAAATCAAAATACGTCCTGATAAATTACACAAGTACCCTTCTAGTATTACAAAAACAAATACAATCATAACTAAAAGTAGAATGACAAGGTTGACTGACTTTACAATAAGTAATACCAATAGTTGTTTGTTTTGGTTAATAGAATAATCCAAAGCACCAAAAAGCTATATAATATTAAGGGACCACTCACCTTCTAGGTAAAACCCCTATATAATATTAATGCTTTTCAAAAATATAATTAATAATTAAATTACATATTTTATTAAAATTATTTTAATTATCTATAAAATTTTAAATTGTTATATTTTTCTTTGATATCTAAATATAATGAATAAGATTAAAATAATTACTGATATAATTAATGACATTCATAAATAATTACTAGTTTTTATTAATATCTATTATAAATTAAAATTAATCAATAATGTATAATTACAATTAATAATTAGTTTTTAATTACTATAATTTTATATTTATTTATAATTAATAGTTCATATTTATTTATAATTAATATAATAATAAATGAATAAATAATATCGATCACGGTTATAATTGGAAAAAAAAAATGTTAAAAAACTCCTCATAAGCTACTTCAAATAACTTATCTATTATAAGCTAGTTTATGTACATCCAAACAATTACTCAACAATAAGTTAGTTTATAAGTCAGCTTACCAAACAATGTCTATATGTCATAAACTTGATTGTATAAAAAAATATATAAATATTTATTTTACTATAACCTTTTACCTATATATAATTAACGCTTTTAACGATATATATAAGAATATTATTTTTAACTTTTGAATAATCGGAATTTACCATACATTTAAACAATTTATAATTTCATAATTTACGATTCAATATGACAAATACAAAGATATTACGATTGGCCTACAGAGATAGACCTAATTTATTTTTATAAGTGAAAGCACAATTTAAACTATAAATATCTGGTCAGTTGGGTAGTTTCTTTGTTTTTCATATGTAAGGTCTTGTGTTCGAATCTTTTACAATAATAAATCTGAAATTAAAAGTTAAAAACAAGCAATGACACAAAGGAGATTCAAAGTTGCACCTGGGACAGTAAAAAGGTCTAGCTAACCAACTCTAACAGAGAAAACTTGCATTTTTTTTATACTTTCAAAATCTATACGATTGAACGTAACAAAATGATACGGTCATACATTTCACGCCTCTAAATATTTTTTACACTGCGACAAGAACAGAACAACGAGGTGTACTTGTATCACAATATCTACTAGTATGGTATGCCATGATTGGTCATACGGTTTTAGTCGTCATGTATTATATAATCAGGGTTGAGTTCCGGTGAGAATAAAAACTAGAGTAAGAAGCGTAAGAAGAAATCTCCGTCCTTCGATCAATCCAATGTAAATATCAAAACTAATAAAAATGCACCGAGATGCACCAGATCAATTCTTTTCTAAAACGTAATTCATGAATGAACATAAAATTAAAAGTAATTAAGGATTTAGATATCTGTTTACACTTTTTATCATAACTTTTCTTTTCGTACAATCCTTTTAATAAAAATCACATTTAAAAGACGAACAGGAAAGGGATGGGATGAAGGCATATTTGCATGTCGGAGAATTTCGTAGACTTGTTGAGGTCCCTCCATGTGGGATCCACCCATGGTGATTAAGAATCTTGGAGCGCACGCATTATGTTTTTTTTTTCTTTTTTTTTTCTAATAAATAAAAAAGAACAATAAAGGTTTAACTTCAACAATCAATATACTTTACTTGTTAAAAAGATAAAATATTATATACTTTTTAAAAATATAAATTTTGTTTAAAATGAAGATATTTAAGATTTTTGTTTCGATAAATTTTTAATTTTTAAAAATTATTTTTTATATATGAAGTATTGTTTATTGATGTATATTATTTAAATTTTAGAATTACAAGTAAATTGTGTTTAATTACAACTTATTTAAGCTTCATGTTTGAAATCGTGTAACTAATAACTGCAGATAAATATAATTAAATAGAAGATAGACATCTGATATTAAATATAAAAAATCTAAAATATAATCAAGATAGTCATTGACTTCTAATAAAATGTCATATACATCATTTTATGTCAGAATCAGATGAAACTATGTATTAAAAATGTAAAAAAATTTATAAAATACATTTAATCCACCCTTTTAAAACCCATCATATTGGGAAGAGTGTCATCCAAGTCCTTTAAAAATGAGGAAGAAGAACGAGTAGAAGACCAATTTATGAGAGATGAATGAGTATTTTGGCCAATTTACAGTTTGATTGTGTACTAATGTTGTTTTGGTTGATTTTTCATGAAGTTCTGTATGGATAAAATTATCAATATGGACTAATTTGTGTATAGAGATTGGGAAAAGTTTAGTTTAGAAGAGTTTTCTCATAGATGAAAGAAACGTGTTTTTAGTTCAAAGAGACATGTTGGAAAAAACTTGACTTTCTGTATAAAGCTCTTCCCAAAAGTCTACTGAATAAACCACTTTTATGTCATTAAAACACTATCAAATAGTCATGTATAGCTGACCGAATAAGTCGTGAGTATCATTAAGTTAATTAAATTGCTAATAAACATGTCCCAAGTAGTTTTCGGGGTATTTACTAAATGCTTACCGGTATACACGTTTATCAAGTTATATTACCTTACCGATGAATGGTAAAAACCAAGAATCTTATAAAAGCGATGATAAGGACCAAAGTTCTACCCGTTAAGTGAGGGTGATGACTCTTACTTGATTAATGCTTACCGGGTAAATTGTTGCATAAAACTTAAGAGTTAAGACTTGAATTTGTCGTCATGTCACACCTCACATTATTTTAATCATCGGATTAACAACGACGTATTAAAATATTAAATTCCTTAATTCTAAAAGCATGGTGGTCCACATAATACATGTGTCGTGGAATCTTTGAAGAATGTCATTACGCGTTAGCATAAAGACGGTTATATGTTTTCGCTTTTCCAGGGAAAAAAACATATGTTATTATTTATTCAATATTTTATATTTTATCCGTGCACTTTTATTATTTTTTTCATATACAAATATATATTTTTAATTATAGGGTTGGATTCACATGAGATCAACATGTTTTCATAAGGTCCGTAAAACCACGTTTTGAAACTTCATAGCAGAACACTGTGAAGATAAAAAAAAAATCTAAACCTTCACAGCAAAAATATTGTGAAAGTTACCTTCACAGTGTTTTCCTATAAAGTTTCATGTGTAAAAAAATAATGTCACGGGTCTTACGAAAACAGACTTGTCTTATTTGATCCTAAGTTGTTAATATATATATATAGAGAGAGAGAGAGGACTTGACTTCACACCCTTTGCCAACAACACACCTTTTGCCAACAAAACAATTGTTATTTGAGAACAATCTAGAAACTTGATTGTGTATGTAGGATTAAGATATGTTTGGTGTCCATATAAGATAGGGCATGATAAAACTAAAACTGTTTAGTATTTGGTAAGATAAAATTACATAGAACAAGTAAAAAAACCAATTTAATCCTAATGAGTTATTTGTATATTTTGATTAATTTATGTAATTTATTAAATTATAATAAAACAATTATTTTTTATAACAAAATACATCATTAGAAAGTTTTTTGTCAAAACAATTATAACGACACAAAATAAGAAGTCCATGTAATTTCCAATTTTTTATATTATTCTTAATCCACATTATTTTATATTATCAACATATAAAAATAATATTCAAGAACAGAAAAATGAAAGTTTTAAAAACATAAAATACGATAAATAAAATTTAAAGAATGAAAAAAATGTAAAAAAAAAGACATAGTTGTTGTTTTAGAAGAAAATTAAGTTTTATTTTAAAGTTATTTTGGTAAAATATAAGTCTGTTCCACCATGTGCCATGAGGTAGAGGTAAAACAGGCCTGTTACATTTTTTTCCACTCTGTTCACATATAAAAGTCCAACCAAACGTAAAACATGAATCCCTATTATGTTCAGCCTAATGTACCGAACGCAACCTTAATGAATACAAACATTCCTATTTATATGGTTCGAAGATGTTTTATGATTCAAGCAAATTACATGAAAATATAACCTGTTTTTCCTGGATTTATTTTTTTGGCATCATACTTCTAAAATCTCCTCCAACCTTTTAAACTTTTAAGTATTGAGGTAACCTGTTTAAACCTTAACAAATTACTTTGCTGATGTAGCAAGTGATGCAGGTTTTTTATATTAAAGCGGACAAAGACCTGCTTTTTATGCATCCATGAATACCGCCCATTTTATGAATAACCGATCCAAACCCGACCGTCCTTGCTAAGTCGCAACCGGTTCCTAAACACGGGTCCACATATGCATCTATAAATACATGAACAAACAATTTTAAACAAATTACAAAAATATAAATACATAAAAACCATCTGTTTTTTATAAAAACATAAAACCAACTCAAAAAATTTGCTTATGGGTTAGCATTGTTCTGATACATAAAGGCATAACCACACTCTACATTTCAAAGACAAATTTATCTACTCTAATATGAAAACCGTTTTTAATACCATTTTTTCCTATTCTACCAAAACCCAAAAACCGAGAACCCGAGAATTGAATAATATGAAAACACCCAAAAAAACCCGAAACTGATTGATCAAATGTGATCTATATCTTCGTGTTGGTGTTCAAGAACAATGGTTGCAAGGGCAAGTCGATAAGCGCTAGATCTTAGATTTCTTGTTAGAACGTATATTTCCTTCTTCCTTCGGTTCAGAGGCACAGAGCTAAATTGCTCATGTCTAAGGTGAGCAAGCAGGACCGCATCACAGAGCGCACCTGCCGATGGTTTCATGCTGAAAATCAACAAAAGTCAATTTCAGTAATAACAAAAGCGGTTGAAATCGACAAAAAGAAAACCCCGTAATTTGTTTTAATTTCGAGCAATTTAAATATTGTGTAGATTTCCACCTTAAATAATGTGGCCATTGCTACAAAACTATATCCAATACTTAAAACATTTGTTTTTTTTTTTTTTTTTTTTTTTATCTTAATTCAGTTTGTGTGCACCTCGACTATCTCATGGAAACCTGAAAACATCTTGGGGAAAATCCCCAACCTGACAACCTATGGGGAGATGGCCCTCAAGGTTAATACTTAGCATATTTTGTTGTTCAAGGCGGACCCAACTTTTTTCCTTAAGTGATGACACAATTTGACTTTAAGGTGGCATTAGAAATGGAGATTTTAAGGTAGACATCTTAAAAAATTAATGTACCAAGATGGTTACATGCATTCATAGGGCAATCTTCATTTCCATATTAGCAGGGGTAAGAAATCTGTTAAATTTAGTTGAAAAGATGGTTGTTTGACMTAMAAARTTAAAAAGATGCATYATATGAGAYAAAAGGGRTTATATAAAATACGAACCTTCCCCGAATAAATCCAGTTGTGACGAAACCAATTGGCCAYCTATTAGACTCCATGGCTGCAGGATCTTCAGGCACTTGAAACTCCCATTTACCAGAATCTTGTTTCACAAAATATGTTGCCATTGATGACTGAGGTACTTGAAGTTCGACCTTSTTGTTTGAGCTGCATCGATTCACAAATAACTGTCTAGTTAGGGATAAAGAGACACATACATAATCTAAACATCATGTAGGATATGGATCCTAATGCAGAGTCTACGATCATGCTGGTCCAACAGAAATTTATTATGAATGGTTACAAACTAGCTGTTAAGCTAGTTATTGACTAGTTAGTTGGTTGATAAGCTGGTCGTTGGCTAGTTGGTTGATAAGCGAGTTGTTGGCTGAAAAAAGCTAGTTGTTGACTTGTTGGCTGAAAAGCTAGTTGTTGACTTGCTGGTTGATAAGCTATTTGTTGGCTCTTTCATGTCATAATCAAATCATTTCATGCATTGGGAACGTAAAAAAACATGTGTTGATGTTGATGTGTGTGAGTAAGAAATTCATGGGTAGAAATACATTTAGCAATACATAAGAGTCCATTTAGCCACACCAAAAAAATAACTTTAAAACCACAAGGGTGGTGCTTGATTGGTTTGAGCTTGCCTCCAAAGATCAAAAGTACCGTGAGGCCCCAGGTTCAAATCCAAGGAGAAATAAAAATTCTTTTGTGGCCACGGAGGTTCAAATGCGGTAACTTCGGGCTATCTGCAAAGCAGGTAGTCGTGCTGGAATTAGTCGGCTCGCATAGCGAGTTGGATATCCAGGTTAATAAAAGACGACAACCGTTGACGGTGTTTCTCCATACAAAGAACACTTTCTTCAACTGCACAGCACAACCCTTTACTAGCATCCCACAAATCGGTACAATTCGAGATTAATTCACTGCTTACTTCAGGTAACCCTTCAATTGTCAAAGCACGAGGATCACCGACTATAAGAGATATTATTCCAGAAGAAGGTATATAATCTTCGTTATCTAGAATGGATGTATTTCTCGACGGAGTGCCACCATCAGCTACCATAAATGTACATTTTCTCAAAACTGATGATTTCTCGGACATGCTACATTATCATCAACAACATTAGAAATTTGGGTTAAAATCAGAGAGGGACCTAGAAATTTTTTCAAGTGGAGGCACTATTTGCATTATAAGAAACAAATATATGGATATTTTTCATAAAATCATCGTTAGTCTGTTGGTTAGTTCGTTGCTGTTTTCAAATCTTCTATTGCAATTTTTTTCAGCAACATAATATATCTGGAAAGACTGAAACTAAAAGCTAAAAACTAAGAAAATGACACTCATGAGATTCAAACCTGGGTCTAGGGTGGGAGAAAAGCTATGCAAACCAACTCTATCAAGGGAAACTTGTGACTTCATTGTATTTTCATAATATATATGGTGGCACACAACAAATTGATACGATGGCACCTTTCATGACCCTATAACTTTTTACACTACCATGGAGAAACGAAGCAATGACCCGTGCCACCATATTCAATAGAGTGGGTCTGCCCTTGGTTAAAATTTAAACATATCAAATCATAAAATCACTAACACACATGACTTTCCTGCAAGAACAAATGAACTGCATCAAAACATTGGATGACTCACCTGCTAACCGGATGTAGTATCCTTGGAAGAATCTATGATGCTTTTGAACCCATCACTTCCAGTGTCCCTAATTGTCCCTCGAGTGACGTACAGTTAACCGCGGCAACATCCTCATCAATCTGAAATATTAGAGCGAGTACATGATCATGCGAAAGCATCGATCTTCATACACATTGAAAATTCATGAAAGGTCAAGATGTAAAGTTGCTTCTATTAATCACACGGATAATATAAGTGGTGTATCCCACATCGATAATAACAGAATTAGTAGTAAGATTGATATTAACTATTCACAACCAAAATATTACAGAAGGTGTTTCCTGGCTTTCGAGAGGCCAGAAGCTCTTTTAAGGACTCACGTTCAAATTGACAATAGCAATTACGTGTTCGATCGAGTTAAATTGCTTTTGGAATCAAAAGAGGTAACTACTAACGATGTAACAGAAAGTAAAGTCTCTCTAACTTCTCATCCTCAGCTTGCTATGCATGAAGTTACCATATTGCCCTTTCCTCAACTAGTGTAATACTAAAACCCTTTACTTCGGTGTGTAACATTGTACAAGGACTCACCTCACTTACTTATAGATCCTTGACATAGACTAACCTATTACCTCTGGAACCCTCTAGAATAATCCTCGACTACACCACCTCACTTGTACAACTAATATTAGAGGTATAACAATAAGTTATTTTGCTTTTTTATTTTTTATTTATACTATATTTTAGTTATTATTATTATTTTTTGTCTTATTGTTATTTGATTTTGCTTTTTTATTTTTATTTATACTATATTTATAGTATATATGTTATATTTTAATATGTATTTTATAATATTTAATCATATTATTTCAATTAATATAAATATTAA
>NC_037537.1:24129315-24131245 GCF_001531365.2 Cynara cardunculus var. scolymus
TTAAAAATTATTTGTATAAAACAGTTATATAATATGTTATATATATATAACTTAAAATGATAATATACAATGTATAATATATATATGTGTGTATGTATAAACAATAAAAATAAAAATATTATATATTATTGTTGACTTTGATGATGGGAACTAAAGCAACTCCAAATTCCAAAGCATTTTACACCCCCTATCAGGGGGTGCCATTAGCACTCCCTATCCATAACTGTCTGATGGTTCCATCACTTTTTGAATCGGCATCTGTTGACTGCTAATTAGGTCGCCACATATAAAAAACGGGTGCTATCGGGCCTAAATTGGGTGCTCCGGCATGATGAAGCTACAAAAGTGAATACATAGATTACCAACGGCTACCAACACATTCAGCGGTTATATCTTTGAACACCATTGAACACCACCAGAAAGTACACATTCAGCGGTTATATCTTATCTATGTATGCATACGATCGCTTACCATTGAACACCACCAGAAAGTACATTTCCAGCATCCGGTGAAGAAAAAGGTGCCATGACAGTGCTTAGAATAGACAGTAATGAACCTTGCAAGCAGACAATTAAACGTCAATATACGATTATAGATACGAAGCTTCAAACCTGTAAAAAAGAGCAAAGTAAGAAATTCCGGACCTGTGAACCCTCCAGTTGAACAACACAGTAGTAGTGACTTGCATCATGAACATCAGTTCCATTTTTCAACCGTTTTAAAAGACCTCTCGAGCCTTTTCCTCTGCATTAAACAAACCATAAAATGTTTACCCCTTTTAACAAACACCAATTCAGACGAGCCTGGTATATCTCACCATGGAGGAATATCACTCAAAAATGGAACAAAATTGACAATTTTCAATATATGTAATTTGAAATTGATACAGAACCAATACCAACAAGTACCAACCGAAAAATGTTGATACCAAATATAGTTGGTTGGTATACAGTATAAGATTTTGCTTTTCAATTATAATTGATTGGTACATTATATTATAGAAAAAAAGTTTGGTATCGTTTAAAATATTTTAATAATATCGTGTAATCTCCAAAATAGAAAAGCTCTTGCAGTTGAATAAAAAAAATTAGAGATTTTAAGTTTTGATTTTCTATTTTAGAGAATTTTAGAAGAATATGTCGAAGATGCTCATAATAATCAAATTTTAAAAGCAAATACATTTAAGAACCTTAAACATTTTAAAAAGTTATTAAAATAGTTAAAGATTCTTAAATAAACATGCGTTTTTATTAGGCTATATTTTCATCTAATTAACCCAACAACCGTTCAAAGAATCTCCAACACAAATAGATTAACATTTTAAAAAGACAAATCGCATGAAGAATTAACATACTTTAATTCGATTCATATTTTAGGTAACGTGTTTTCAAAACTTCTATTTTTGATACATAAGATGTAAAGTTTTAAACATTTAAATACATGGGTAATCGGTTGGAGACTAATTCTTTATTTAAAAAGTTTAAAACTTTACATTTTAAATACCAAAATAAAATATTTAAAAATATGTTACCTAAAATAAAAATCAAATTAAATTACTAAATTTATATATATTTTTTGGTTTTGGGCATTGACTTCAAGTCCACCCATCAATTGCAAGGAAGCTTCAATCCTTACTCGGGAAGCTATCAGCTATGTACCAGCAACGGTATTTCCGGCAACATATTGTTTACTTTTTTAAAGTAAAAGTTTTCCGAAATGGAATATTGGAGTTTAAAAGCTGTAAAAAATTTAATTTTAATTCTTTTTTATTAATTATCTATACTATATTACAAAACATTTGGCTAAAACTCTTAAAAACTCTTAAACTCTTAATCTCTTAAACTCTTAAACCCGCTCATCTCTAAACGATTTCATCCCTATCCGATTTCATCCCAAAACTAAATTCGTGTAACTAACTGCAGATAAACA
>NC_037537.1:24132975-24154027 GCF_001531365.2 Cynara cardunculus var. scolymus
AATATCGATATATTTTTGTCAAATTTTTATGATATCGTCAAACATATATTTTATTCAAAAATAAAAACATCATCGCTTTCTCAAAATCACATAATGCCATATTATAACATCGACTAAGATAAAAAATAAAACGAAATATTAAAATCACGACGTATCTCGCTGCATTGCGCGAGTACGCTTCTAGTATTATTAAAATAGATTTGGGATCATGTGAGACCAATGGTTTTTCGTGAGACCCCTAAAACCAATTCTCAACTATTTTATTAAATTTACGATCGTCAGATCTAAACATTCATAAACGCCACGAAATTTCTCAATAATTACAAAATTGCCACTTTGCAACTTTAGACAATTAGATCATTAGATTATAAAGTTGATCAATGAACATAAATTGGTCTTACTGGTCTCACGAAAAACTCTTGGTCTCACGTAAACCCAACCATATTAAAATATTTTATATATTTAATAAAATATAATTTCTTTCTTCTAAACATTTTATTTTAATATTTCTTTTGTTAGTTTAAAATATAATAAAACATAATTTCTTTTTTATGATAATTGTTTTTAAAGTGTTTTTTATATTTAAAGAAATTTACACATTTTTTCTACTTTCTCTATTTTAAAATATCTACTGGAGCATAAAATTAACTAAAATCCATATTTTCTCCATTTTAAAGAATATGTTGGAAATACTCTCTCACATACTATTTCTTTTATGGAAAGAGAGTAAAATATTTTGGATGATTTCATTATAAAAACAACTTATTCATTTATTCCGGTGTGACACTGATAATAAACATTTTTGATTATTTAGATAACTTATACCGGTACTAAACCGATAATAAGAAGTTTTTGAAAAAGATTGAATCATTTTAATTTATAATAAGTTGATAAACACTTTTGTAAAAAACATAAGTTGCTTCAAATAAGCAATTCCAAACACCCCCATAATATTTCCCTCATATTTTTTCTAAATAATACTGTTTTAAATGAATTGTTAAAAAATAATAATGTTGTATGATAAGTTTTGGCTTATTTGCGTTACAACATATTATGCTTAACGATGGTTAAAATATGTTGTTTAGTTATTTGTAATTTTTAAAAACAATATACATATATATATATATATATATATATGAGCTTAATCAAATAAGAACTAGATAGTTTGTGGTAACTGTTAAGTCCAATATTAACCAATTATTTTAGATAATTAATGTTATTTACTAAAATAAAACAAAAGGTAAATTAGTAAATTGTGTTGATTATTCAACTTACATTAATTAGTTTAATATTTCAATTTAATTCAATTATTTTAATATATGTATATATATATACACACATACGGACACACATGGACCAAATCCGGTGGCCTTCTCCGGCACCCACCACCACTCCAATGACCTCCTCCAGTCATCATGTCTGACCAAGACGCCGTATCCGATATAGACCACTAAACACCCATCCGCGACAATGGTACCACAATTGGCATAGTGGTACCACAGTTGATATCACAGTGGTCTCAAAGTTTACTTTGTCTGTTTTGGGTATCACATTGTGTATCTTAGTGTATTTTTTGTATCACGTGGTGTTTGTCGGAGGCCAAATGTAAGAGAGATAGAGAGAGGAGAGATAAAAAAATTAAAATACCTAAAATGCCCTTTAATTATAATTTTAAGTCAAATTACTAAAAATATTAGTTTCTTAATTTATCCATTGATTTGTGGTTGAGATTGGATCTMACAGTTATCACAAACTAATCAGTTCTTCTTTGAATGAACCAATATATATATATATATATATATATATATATATATTTGGGAATATGTGAGAATTTTTTTTTTTTTTGTTAGAAATATGAAAATAGTGAAGATGTCATTATATTGTAATGATATATTAGGTAACTAATTTAATTAATTAAATATTTTGATTAGTTATCAATAATATAATTACTATATTATTATTTATCTTATTTAAAAAATATCCTGAAATATCTCAAACGAATGGTTCATATTGGATCTCACTGTTATCACAAACAAATCAGTTTTCTCTTAAATGAAAAATATATATATATATATATATATGTGTGTGTGTGTGTGTGTATCTATACTATATTATAAAACATTTGACAAAAATTCTTAAAAACCATTTTTTTTATGTATGAAGTACTATTTATTGATGCATATTACTTAAAATTCAAGATTACAAGTAAATTTTGAATAAGTACAACTTTTTAAAGCTCTATATTTGAATTCGTGTAACTAACTGCGGATAAACATAATCAAATAGAGGATAAACATCTCATTTTAAAATATAAAAAATCTAAAATATAATTAGGATAATTATTGAGTTCTCACGGAATACTTAATTATTATCTTTATAAAAAAATATTATTAAACCTAAATTAAGTTACTTCGTTACGATAAATTAAATTATAATAAAAATTTTGAATTAAAAAAATACGCAAATAAAACTTCTAAATAGTTAATTTGATACTAATATTGATATATTTTTTTGTAAATTTTATATGATATTTTTAAATATATATTTTATTTAAAAATAAAAGCATTATTGCTTTTTCGAAACCACATAAAATCGTATTATATCGACATAGATAAAAAATAAAACGAAACACTGAAATCAAAATATGTCTTGATGAATTGCACGAATACCCTTCAAGTATTACAAAAACAAATACAGTCATAACTAAAGGTAAAATGACTATAGTTAAAAGTAGTGGATAAAGGTTGACTGAATTTACAATAAGTAATACCAATAGTTGTTTGTTTTGGTTCATCGAATAATCCGAAGCACCAAAAAGCTATATAATATTAAGGGACCACTCACCTTCCAGCTAAAACCCCTATATAATGTCAGGGGTTGATATCCCCACCTCCTCCTTCTCACACCAACCCTCACTCTCACCCTCACAACTTTCTCTCACTCTCACCCTCAGATACTCACCCCCTACACAATCTCACCCCCCTCACATGCACCCATAGGAGGGGGTGGGGTTAGAAAAACCCTAATATTAATGTTTTTCAAAAATATAATTAATAATTAAATTATATATTTTATTTAACATATTTTAATTATCTATAAAATAAAATAAATATAACTTTTATTTCTCATGTATGTTATATAAACTTTTTTTAAATTGTTATATTTTTCTTTGATATCTAAATATGATGAATAAGGATTAAAAAAATTACTGATTTAATTAATGACATTTATAAATAATTACTAGTTATTATTAATATCTATTATTTATACTATATTATAAAATATTTGACAAAAACTCTTAAAAATCATTTTTTATGCATAAAATACTGTTTGTTGATACATATTACTTAGAATTTAAGATTACGAGTAATTTTACGTAAGTACAACTTATTAAAGCTCAATTTTTAAATTCGTGTAACTAACTGCTGATAAACATAATCAAATACAGGTAAACATTCATTTTAAATATAAAAAATCTAAAATATAATTAGGATAATTATTGAGTTCTAACGGAATGTTTAAGTATTATCTTTATAAAAAATTATATTATTAAACCAAAAAATAAATTACTTTGTTATTAAATCTAAATTAAATTATAATAAAAAATTGAATCAAAGAAATTACACCAAAAATACAATTACTATTAAATAGTTAACTTGATACTATTATCGATTTATTTTTTTACAAATTTTTATGTTGTTTTCAAATTTATATTTTAATTCAAAGATAAAAACATTATCGTTTTCTCAAAACCACATAAAATCGTATTATATTGATACAGACAAATAATAAAAAACTAAACATTAAAATCGACATTTATCTTGCTGCATTGCACGAGTACCCTTCTAGTATAATTAAACGAGATTCAAAGTTGCACCTGGGATAGTAGAAAAGTCTTGCTAACCAACTCTAACAGATAAAACTTGCATTTTTTTTTGTACTTTCAAAATCTATATGATTGAACGTAACAAAAATGATACAGTCATACATTTCATTATTGATTAGTTTTTATAGTTAAAAATGCACAATATTATTCAAATATCTAAAAATATAAGACATTTTTAATACATTATATTATACATATTATATTATAAAACTGATTATATTTTTAAAACTCATTATAGATAATAAAAAAAATATAGTATCTCACGAACTTTTCGAGTCAGTATTGGGTGGCTCGACCCGACTTGTTAATATATCGAGTCAAGTTCGAGTTTGAGTCGAGCCTATCTGAGTCGGGTGTTGTCTGATTTTTGACTAAGTCGATCTCGAGTAGCTAGCGAGTTGTCTCGTATTGTTTACACCCCTAGTCATATGGTTTTAATTGTTATATATTATATAATCAGAGTTGAGTTCTAGTGAGAAGAAAAGTTAGATTAAAAAGCGTAAGATAAAATTTCGGCCCTCAGATCAATCCAATGTAAATGTCAAAACTAATAAAGTGCATCGAGATGTACCAAATCAATTATCTTCTAAAACGTAATTCATGAATGAGCGTGTAGGTTGATACTTTTTTGTTTGGAATAGTATTTTTTTTTTAATTTATAAATGAGCGTGTTTTTAATTGGAAGAGATAAGTTTGAAAAAAACTTGACTTTCTGTATAAAGGTTTTTCTAAAAAATTTAATAAATAAACCACTTTTTATATCATTAAAACACTATCATGTAGTCATGTATAGCTGACCGAATAAGTTGTGAGTATCATTAAGTTAATTAAATTGCTAATAAACATGTCCCAAGTAGTTTTCGGGGTCTTTACTAAATGCTTACCGGTATACACATTTACCATGTTATATTACCTTACCGGATGAATGGTAAAAACCGAGAATCTTATAAAAGCGATGGCAAGGACCAAGAGTCCTACCCAGTAAGTGAGGGTGGTGACTTCTACTCAGTTAGCGTTTATCGAGTAAATTGTTGCATACAATATCATTCTGATGGAGTAAAAATCTTACCTAGTAAGGTAAGTGATAGTGTTGAATCATACCGGTAACCACTTACCACATAAGTGCGAGATAAATGTTTTGAATAAATGACCCCTTATTTCATTTCCAACCCAACCACTAAAAAAACAACACAAAACACTAAAAACGATTGAAGTCCATTGAACATTAAAAAAAATCAACTTCAACCACACACTAAAAAAATATGACCAATTCACGTTCTCGTCATAAAACTTACGATTTGAACTTGTCGTCACGTCACACCTCACACCATTTTAATCATCGGAGATTGGCGACAACAAATATTCATGTCTACTGTTTAACAACGATGTATTAAAATATTAAATTCCTTAATTTTAAAAGCATGGTGGTCCACGTATTACACGTGTCGTGGAATATTTGAAAAATGTCATTACGTATAGCATAAAGACGGTTATATGTTTTCGCTTTTCCACATTAAAAGAAGTTAAAAAACAATATGTTGTTATCTATTCAATATTTTATATTTTATATTTTATCTATGCACTTTTATTATTTTTTTATATATAAATATATACTCATAATTATAGGGTTGAGTTCATACCAGCTTGTTTTCGTGAGATCCGTAAGACCACGTTTTTAATTTCAAACTTTATAGTAGAATATTGTGAAGATACAAAAAAGCCGAACCTTCACAGCAAAAATATTATGAAGGTTGCCTTCACAATGTTTTCCTGTGAAATTTCAAGTATAAAAAGTAATTTTACGGGTCTCACGAAAACAGACTTGTCTCACGTATCCCAAATCCTCTCTCTCTCTCTCTCTCTCTCTCTCTCTCTCTCTCTATATATATATATATTAATTACATACTGAATAATCATAAGCAATGAAACTTCACACCCTTTGCCAACAACACACCTTTTGCCAATAAAACAATTGTTATTTGAGAAGAATCTAGAAACTTAATTGAGAAAACTATTTAAGAAAAATATAATTTAAAATAAAAAGTAAAGATTACACATTACAGTTTATTTATATAAATTAAGAAAACAGTGAGAACGAATAAAAATGAAACAGTTTATGTGAAAACTCCAAAAAAGACAATTTTTTTGTGAAAATCATATAAATATAGTGTATGTAGGATTAAGATACGTTTGGTGTCCATTTAGGATAGGACATGATAAAACAGAACAATTGCTTACCGTTTGGTAAGACAGAATTGGATAAAACAAGTAAAAAGACTAATTTAATCCTAATAAATTGTTTGTATATTTTGATTAATTTATGTAATTTCTTAAATTATAATAAAACAATTACTTTTTATAACATAATATATAATTAGAAAGATTTTTATCAAAACAATTAAAATGACACCAAAAATAAGAAGTTTATGTAATTTTCAATTTTTATATTATTCTTAATCCACGTTATTTTATATTATCAACATATAAAAATAATATTTAAGGACAGAAAAATGGAAGTTTAAAAAACATAAAATACGATATGTAAAATTTAAAGAATGAAGAAAATGTAATGTTGTAGAAAAAAATTAAGTTTTATTTTGAAGTTATTTTGGTAAAATATAAGTCTTTTCCACCCTATGCCATGAGGTAGAGGTAGAGGTAAAACAAGTCTGTTACATTTTATTCCACTATGTTCATGTCTGTTCAATAAAAAAGTCTTATCAAACGTGAAACATGAATCCCTATTCTGTTTTATCCAATATACCAAACACACTCTTAATGAATACAAACATTCCTATCTATATGGTTCAAAGACGTTTTATGATCCAAGCAAATTACATGAAAATGTAACCTACTTTTTCCGGATTTATATTTTAAGCAACATACTTCAAAAATCTCCTATAACCTTTCGAACTTTTCTAAAATCTCCTATAACCTTCCAAACTTTTAATTATGCGAGTAACCTGTTTAAACCTTAACGAATTACGTTGTTGATATGACAAGTGATGCGGGTTTTTTATATTAAAGCGGGCAAAGACCTGCTTTTTTATGCATCTATGAATACCGCCCATTGTATGAATAATCGATCCAAACCCGACCGTCCTTGCTAAGTCCCAACCGGTTCCTGAACCAGGGTCCATACATGCATCTATAAATCCTGCAAGAATATAAATACATGAACAAACAATTTTAAACAAATTACAAGAATATAATTACATAAAAACGACCTGCTCTTTTTTATAAAAACGTAAAACCAACTCAAAAAATTTGCATATGGGTTGGAACTGTTTTGATACATAAAGGCATAACCACACTCTACATTTCAAAGACAAACTTCTCTACTCTAATACCCATTTTTCCCCATTCTACCAAAACCCAAAAACCGAGAACCCGAGAATTGAATAATAAGAAAACACCAAAAAACCCTGACACTGATTGATCAAATGTGATCTAGATCTTCGGGTTGGTGTTCAAGAACAATGGTTGCAAGGGCAAGTCGATAAGCGCTAGATCTTAGATTTCTTGTTAGAACGTATATTTCCTTCTTCCTTCGGTTCAGAGGCACAGAGCTCCATTGCTCATGTCTAAGGTGAGCAAGCAGGACCGCATCACAGAGAGCACCTGCCGATGGTTTCATGCTGAAAATCAACAAAAGTCAATTTCAGGAATAACAAAAGCGGCTGAAATCGACAAAAAGAAAACCCCGTAATTTGTTTTAATTTCGAACAATTTAAATATTGTGTAGATTTCCACCTTAAATAATGTGGCCATTGCTACAAAACTATATCCAATACTTGAAACATTTGCTTTTTTTTTGGTAATCTTAGTTCAGTTTGTGTGCACCTCGACTATCTCATGGAACCT
Organism: Cynara cardunculus var. scolymus; assembly: GCF_001531365.2. Classification (NCBI taxonomy): domain Eukaryota; kingdom Viridiplantae; phylum Streptophyta; class Magnoliopsida; order Asterales; family Asteraceae; genus Cynara; species Cynara cardunculus. The sequence goes on from NC_037537.1 coordinate 24,140,726, forward strand.
GAAAACATCTTGGGGAAAATCCCCAACCTGACGACCTATGGGGAGATGGCCCTCAAGGTTAATACTTAGCATATTTTGCTGTTCAAGGCGGACCCAACTTTTTTCCTCAAGTGATGACACAATTTGACTATAAAAAAAACTAATGTTTTTCCACGATAATAGTATAGACCTGTTGATTGGTTCTTTGTCCTTGCATATAAAAGACCAATGTTCAAGTCTGGTCTACATATATTTTTTAAAAACAAGAGGTACATAAAAAAGAAGCAAAATTTACGTAGTTCTTTCGTTCATTGGTGAATTACATGACACTTCCATTCCAAGTTTCCATCTTTTGTTGATTTATCTGGTGAATTGCAATTGTCGTATTATCTTTTGTTTGGATCTATCCAGTTAATAACACACCCTTCATAAACGTAATTTTTTCCCTTACAACAGAACCATGAAGCAGTGGCCTGTGCCACCGTATCTATCCATGTGGGTCCGCCTCTGTTTGCTGTCTAGACATACACTTGATATGCCACGTGTACAACCCATGTCAACATGGCACTAGAAGTGGCCATTTTAACTTGCACATATGTCGTACATGTGTGCAACCCATGCCAACGTGGCATTAGAAATGGAGATTTTAAGGTGGACATCTTGGAAAATTAATGTACCAAGATGGTTACATGCATTCATAGGGCAATCTTCATTTCCATATTAGCAGGGGTAAGAAATCTGTTAAATTTAGTTGAAAAGATGGTTGTTTGACMTAMAAARTTAAAAAGATGCATYATATGAGAYAAAAGGGRTTATATAAAATACGAACCTTCCCCGAATAAATCCAGTTGTGACGAAACCAATTGGCCATCTATTAGACTCCATGGCTGCAGGATCTTCAGGCACTTGAAACTCCCATTTACCAGAATCTTGTTTCACAAAATATGTTGCCATTGATGACTGAGGTACTTGAAGTTCGACCTTCTTGTTTGAGCTGCATCGATTCACAAATAACTGTCTAGTTAGGGATAAAGAGACACATACATAATCTAAACATCATGTAGGATATGGATCCTAATGCAGAGTCTACGATTATGCTGGTCCAACAGAAATTTATTATGAATGGTTACAAACTAGCTGTTAAGCTAGTTATTGACTAGTTAGTTGGTTGATAAGCTGGTCGTTGGCTAGTTGGTTGATAAGCGAGTTGTTGGCTGAAAAAAGCTAGTTGTTGACTTGTTGGCTGAAAAGCTAGTTGTTGACTTGCTGGTTGATAAGCTATTTGTTGGCTGAAAAGCTAGTTATTGATTAGGTGGTTGATAAGATCGTTGTTGGCTGATAAGCTAGTTGTTGACTAGGTGGTTGATAAGCTAGTTGTTGACTAGGTGGTTGATAAGCTAGTTGTTGACTAGTTGGTTGATAAACTGGCTGTTGGCTAAAAAGTTTGTTGGTGACTAGTTGGTTGATAAGCTAGTTGGTGATTTGTTGGCTGAAAAGCCAGCTGTTACTTGTTGGCTGAAAAGCTAGTGGTTGAGTCGTTGGCTAAAAAGCTAATTGGCTGAAAGGCTAGTTGGCTGATAAGCTAGCTATTCACTGAAAAGATAGTTGTTGGCTGAGAATTTAGTCGATAAACTAATCACGCGCTTTAAAAAGTAGTTTATAAGCTAGATGAAAATGAGAAATGCAAATGATCTAAAAGAACAAGTTGAAAATATATTCAAGTGTAACATATTTTATATATATATATAGACACACACACACACACATATATATAATTAGGAGCATAATTGAAAAAAGTGATAAAATCCCCTATCTAACCAAACGAGGGTTTTCCAGTTAGGCGAATAATCATCGTGTGAGGAGAGTTAAGGTGAGAAGCGTAAGAAGGTATCTAGACCCTTTATCACCTTTAATCTCAAACCCATCCATGAATCACGTTTGATATGGGGATTGATCCAGTGCATCTAATCCCAATGTGCATCCAAGGGTGGAGATCCCTTCTTATGCTTATCACCTTAACTCTCCTTCTCACAGGAACCCAACCCTTTCCAGTGAACTCAAATATAAGCTTGCTTATGGTTATCAACATCTTGTCCCTTTTGTGCTCGGGTATATCTTATAAGAAGGTTGCTCTTCTTCATGTTTGTAGTGAAAAGATAAACAAATAATATAAAATAATCCTAGAAATATCCCACCGAGACGAAGGATTGTGTGAGAATAGGAGTTAAGATGAGAAGTGTAAGAAGGGATTTGGACCCTTGATCACTTTTAATCCCAAAAGAATCTATGAATAGCACTTTAAAAGGGAATTGATACAGTGGTTCTCTTCAATTAGGATTGATCAAAGAGTGGAGGAGATCCCTTCTTACCCTTCTCATCATAACTTTCATTCTCACTGGAACACAACCCTACCCACCGATCTGTATTCCATCTTTTGTTTGTGTATGCCAGATTATTGATCCTAACAAAATAATATAAAATAAACACACTTTGATTAACGATAACATAAAAACTCGGAGTAGGCATAGCAAAAACGATGGCATAAAGAGTTACAAATTACCCTGATAACCAAAGCTTCATATCGGCCGAACGGGGTGCACAAACCACTGCTCCGTCCTCAATGACACCTTCTTTATATGCATGGAGAATAACTCTAACAAAACACACCTTTCTACATCGATTTGCCAGCAAACTGACCGTACTTGGGCCTGATTCGAGTATTTTCTCATCCCTCATGATCTTAGAAATGCACGTAGTTTTATCAAGAAAATGCAAGAAAAGAAGCAAATGATCGCCATTAATAGAATTCAAGAAACCAGCCAACGTGCTTGATGTCCTGGCCACAACCATATCGGAGTCTGCTAATGCCGGTTCAGCAACTGGACCTGATTCACTTGAACAAACTCGAGTTTTTTCTGCTTCAGTTGGGTTCGTTCCAAAGGCGAGACGAACACAATTCCATGGAGGTGGGATGGGAATGCTAAAAGGTCTCACCGAAACAGGACGAAGACTCGCTTCTTTATCAATGGCAGAAGCTTCAGCATCCATTAAAGATGAGTAAGAACCACATTCGGGGAATTCTAATGGAAAACATGGTATCCCAGCCTGCAAATGCACAAGTTATAAGTGTAAATTTGAAAGTATTAAGCTCAGAGCATCTCCAACAGATTTTCCAAAATGGAGAAGCCATTCAACTCAACAGTTTCTCAATTTTGGAGATTTCAGCATTAATTGTATTATTAAAATATTCAATACATTTAATACCCCAAGAAACTTTCAAATAAATTTTATACAAAATGATAATACACGCAACTTCATTGGTGGAAACAATAAAAAAAACATTCGTCTCCTAAGCAATTAATTTTGGAGAATTCTCTAAATTTGGAGATTTTCATCATCTCTCTTCTACTTTCTCCTTTTTAGAGAAACTTCTGGGAAAGGGTCCGTTTGGTTTGTAGGAACAGGAAGGATTTGGGGGGATTTGGAATTCAAAACCATTCCAATCCCGTGTTTGGTTTGCAGGATTGCTCAGATTTGGAATCCTAGGATTTCTTTGAAATCTCACAAACATTGGATTCTGAAATCCCATGGATGGGTTGGTATTTCACTGGATTTTGTAGGATTTGAAAGTAATAATGGTTTAAATTATGTTAAAATACATTTGTTTTGTAATAATCAATTAATAAAAAGGCAATTTAATTATTTTTATGAACTTTTTATAAATAATGGAATTCAATTTCATTCTAAATCCTACAAAGCAAGCACACAAACATTTCAAATCCTTCCAATTAAAATCCAAATCCCTTAAAACCAATCTCGCAAACCAAACGGGACCTAAATTGGATTTCATTCTAATCCGCGTTTGGTTTAAAGAAATCCCATGGGAGTTCGAGGGGTTTCATAGGATTTATATGTAATAATGTTTTAAAATATGTTAAAAACACTTGTCTTGTAATAATCAATTAATAAAAAGGTAATATAATTATTTTTATAGGTTGTTTCTATAAATTATTTATAAGGAATGAAATTCAATTCAGTTCCAAATCCTACAAACCAAACACACCAAGGATTTCAAATCCTTCCAATTCCAAATCCTCCTAATTCCAAGTCCTTCCATGAAATCCAAATCCATCAAAAACATTCTGCCAAACGAAACGGGCCCTAAAATCTCCAGTTTCTCCATTTTGGAGAATCTATTGGAGATAATCTTAGTTGTGTTCAAGCAAATGCATGTACTTACTTCACAAGCAACCCAAGACCTCTCTCTTAGGCCTATAGCCTGAGCGCCATTTGAGACGAGAGGAACCCAAAATGCTTTGACCCAGCTTAAAGGAAGTATAATCGACCACCTGTAAAATCATCAAACGATACCGCATTCAAAACTTTGAATCTTGATCATCCAAATACAATGTGTCAATAAAGCAATAACATGAACACATACACAGAAAAAGCGTAAACCTTTCAATTGAATCCTTCATGTTATTCCTTCTTAAAAGAAGAACAGGGCAAAATCTTGAGGAACGAATCTTGGTTGAAGCATGAATGCCATCAGAACTTTTGTCGGTAAGACAAAAAGACGACAACCGTTGACGGTGTTTCTCCATACAAAGAACACTTTCTTCAACTGCACAGCACAACCCTTTACTAGCATCCCACAAATCGGTACAACTCGAGATTAATTCACTGCTTACTTCAGGTAACCCTTCTATGGTCAAAGCACGGGGATCACAGACTGTAAGAGATATTATTCCAGAAGAAGATATATGATCTTCGTTATCTAGAATGGATGTATTTCTCGACGGAGTGCCACCATCAGCTACCATAAATGTACATTTTCTCAAAACTGAAGATTTCTCGGACATGCTATGTTATCATCAACAACATTAGAAATTTGGGTTAAAATCAGAGGACCTAGAAATTTTTTCAAGTGGTGGCACCATTTGCACTATAAGAAACAAATATATGGATATTTTTCACAAAATCATCATTAGTCTGTTGGTTAGTTCATTGCTTTTCATATGTGAGGTCTTGTGTTCAAATCTTCTATTGCAAATTTTTTCAGCAACATAATATATCTGAAAAGATTGAAACTAAAAGCTAAAAACTAAGAAAATGACACTAATGGGAATCAAATCTGGGTCTGGGAGAAAAGCAACGCAAACCAACTCTACCAAGGGAAACTTGTGACTTCATTGTAGTTTCATAATATATATGATGGCACACAACAAATTGATATGGTGGCCCCTTTCACGACCCTATAATTTTTTACATTACCATGGAGAAATGAAGCAATGGCCCGTGCCACCATATACAATAGAGTGGGTCTGCCCCCCGGTTAAAATTTAAACAGGTCAAATCATAAAATCACCGAGTAACACACATGACTTTCCTGCAAGAACAAGTGAACTGCATCAAAGCATTGGATGACTCACCTGCTAACCGGATGTAGTATCCTTCGAAGAAGCTGTGATGCTTTTGAACCCATCACTTCCAGTGTCCCTAATTGTCCCTCGAGTGACGTACAGCTAACCACGGCAACATCCTCATCAATCTGAAATATTAGAGCGAATACATGATCATGTGAAAGCATCAATCTTCATACACATTGAAACTTCATGAAAGGTCAAGATGTAAAGTTGCTTCTATTAATCACACGGACAATATAAGTGGTGTATCCCACATCGATAATAACAGAAGTAGTGGTAAGATTGATATAAACTATTCACAACCAAAATATTACAGAAGGTGTTTCCTGGCTTTTGAGAGGCCAGAAGCTCTCTTAAGGACTCACGTTCAAATTGACACAAGAACAGAATATCCCATCTGTTGTATGTTATACCTAGGTCAAAGGGCCAACATTGGTAGGCGGGATAGGGAAGTCGGTTACTTGCTTAACTAGTATAAATAAAGGGGATGAGAGAGAGGAAAGATATCGAGTAGTTTTTGTGATTGTTTTGGGCTTAGGCCTGTAGGAGAGAACTCGGCCTCTCGAAAGCCGAGAACGATCTGTAATCAATAGTTTCCTTTTGCGTTCAATTGATTCTCTCGATTCTAATAGCAATTACGTGTTTGATCGAGTTAAATTGCTTTTGGAATCAAAAGAAGCAATTGAACACAAAAGAAAACTATTGATTAGAGAACGTTCTCGGCTTTCGAGGGGCCGAGTTTTCTCCCACAGGCCTAAGCCCAAAACAATCACAAAAACTACTCGATGCCTTTCCCCTCTCTCATCCCCTTTATTTATACTGGTTAAGCAAGTAATTGACTTTCCTATCCCGCCTATCAACTTTGACCCTTTGGCCTAGGGTATAACAATTTGTTGTACACTGATGCTCAAATCGATTGAATTACTTGAATTAACCAAAAGATTACAATTTCCACAGGCTTTCGAGAGGCCTGGTCTCTCCCAAAACGGTTTCTGCTAATAGAATTCACAAAACAGAATGCACTCCTATACCACCTAGACCCCCTATTTATACTAACAACTAATGATGTAACAGAAAGCAAAATCTCTCTAACTTCCCATCCTCAACTTGCTATGCATGAAGTTACCAGATTGCCCTTTCCTCAACTAGTGTAATACTAAAAACCCTTTACTTCGGTGTTTACATTGTACAAGGACTCACCGCACTTACTTATAGATCCTTCACATAGGCTAACCGTTCCCCCTATTACCTTTGGAACCCTCTAGAATAATCCTCGACTACATAATTGTCTGATGGTTCCATAGAATTAGTAAAGAAAACAAAAATCTACCTTACCCTGTCTTTCACAGGCACTTTTCAGAGCATTGTAGCCTTCCGTTAATGCCGCAGCATGTATCCATATCCATAATTGTCTGATGGTTCCATCACTTTCTGAATCGGCATCTGTTGACTGCTGATTAGGTCGCCACATATAAAAAACGGGTGCTATCGGGCCTAAATTGTGTGCTCCAGCATAATGAAGCTACAAAAGTGAATACATAGATTACCAACGGCTACCAAAACAATCAGCGGTTATATCTCATCTATGTATGGATATGATCGCTTACCATTGAACTAGCATAAGCACTACCAGAAAGTACATTTCCAGCATCTGGTGAAGAAAAAGGTGTCATTACAGTGCTTAGAATAGACAGTAATGAACCCTGCAAGCAGACAATTAAACGTCAATATACGATTATACATACGAAGCTTCAAACCCGTAAAAAAGAGCTAAGTAAGAAAATCCGGACCTGTGAACCCTCCAGTTGAACAGCACAGTAGTAACTTGCATCATGAACAACAGTTCCATTTTTCAACCATTTTAAGAGACCTCTCGAGCCTCTTCCTCTGCATTAAACAAACCATAAAAATGTTTACCCCTTCTAACAAAAACCAAACCAAAAGAGCCTGGTATAACTCACCATGGAGGCAGAGGCGGATCCAGAAAAAAAATTACAACCAGGGGCACAAAATAAATTAGCATATGTAAAATAAAACAAGATCTAGTGATAAAAAGTATGGCTTAATAAAAAATGAAATACAAGTGGTTGTTCGCAGCACCCAAGTGGCTTTTTCTTTCTTTCTTTTTTTCCTTCTTTTCTGTTGTTGCCAAAAAAGTTAAAAGAGAGCCAAAGGGATTTGAACTTGCAACCTGTAATGCCACATGCAAGTGGATTTTGCCTCAAGACTCCTAGTATAGAAAATCCACTACGTCGGCCCAGTAGAGTGGTAGCATGGGCACCTCTTTTCCACCTAAATCCTCCCCGGCACGAAAGTGGGGTCCGGGGGAGTAAAATGTACGCAGATCTAACCTCTACCCCAAAGAGTATAACAGTTGTTCCAATGAAAACCCCCAGCTTGTGGAAAGTGTGTGAAAGAGTGTTGATTCCTTTCAACACTTTTAAAGAATCTACCTCATATCTATCAGAGAATTAGAAGCATCTTTATATCTACTCTATCCTGCAAGAGTTTTAGTTTGCCCACTGTTCTACCTTCAAACTAAAAACCGGCATCCTTTGATAGATTTGACTTTAGTATGCGTTTGGTACACTAGACAGGACAGAACAAGGAWCATTGTTCCAYSTTTGGCAGAACTTTTATGTGGAACAGGGTGGAACACCCCTGCCCTATTCAACGAGGTGGAGTATACCTATATTTTACCAATATAACCTCAAAACAAAACCTAATTTTCTTCTAATACATCAAATCCACCTCCCTCTTTACATTTTATTCATTCTTTAAATTTTATTTATTGTATTTTAAGCTCTTTAAACTTTCAGTTTACCATTCACAAAATATTATTTTTACAGGGTTTTAATTTTGATTGTTTATGTAATTTATTAAATATTATTAATAATAAAATGATATAGAAAAGGTACAAAATAAAATTTGGAGACTACATAAACTTTCTATTTCGGTGTCATTTTAATAGTCTTGACAAAAAATTTCTAATGATATATTTTGTTATAAAAAAATATCTATTTATTACAGCTTAATAAATCACATAAACTAATCAATATATAAAAAACACAACTCATTAGGGGGTAAATTGGTCAGTTTATTTGTTATGTCCAGTTCTATCTTACCAAACGCTGAACAGCTACTGTTCTGTCCTATCTTGTCCGGATGCCAAAAGCACCCTTAATGAACACTAACATGATATTAGCGAACTGCTCAAGCCATTACCTGCCAGGCAAACCAAGAGGAAGGTGGAAACCCCAACGCTTTGTCATTGTAAACCGTTTTGCATGCCAAACATGAGTTCTCAAACGCTTTGTCCCATCGCCTGAAGGGCAAAACCCACTTTCAGGATTCATCTTCAGCTCTTTTCTACGACGAATGTGGCGAGGAGGAGCCTTCTTAACACATTTCTCTGCATTTTCATCACTTTCTTGGTTCGAAACTCCAATTTTTTGCTTCTTCCTGAACCTAGTTTTCGAAGATCGATCGTCATAACCAGTAGTTCTTCTCCTCTTATTTTTCCGAGATTTGAAATTGTTGTTCATCCGGTTGGCGATAGTTGAGTAGAGGGACTCCAGTTCTGGAGCTCGAGATTCTGTAAATTTCTGCACAAGAAGGTCACGTGGTGGTATGACAGGGACCTTATTTGGCTGTTTGCTTCCATCAGTACCCATTGTTAGAAGAAAGTAACCTGTTTAAAATGGCAACAATCTCTTAATTGCTTAGCACGGTCTTAGAAGACTAATATTCCCAATAATGAAAAAAACCATGACCATAGAAGCAAAAAACCAACTATTTTACACAAATTCCAATACGGAAGTTTGATGGTACTAATCATTCATGCAACACAATATACTTTCTGTCAATATGAGTAAGCTCTATGAGTTTACGACTTTATGCCCTTTATGGACTCTAGAACGAGGGTTAATTGAGAAAAAAATAGACATGATAAATGGTAGGGCTAAACACTCAACAAAACTTGAAACAGAATTTGGAACATAAACCAATCAAATTCAGGACAATTGAAGAGATACTTGATGAGATTACTTACACCCAGTATAAACAGATAAAATTTTGCAGCCTCTAGAAACACGTAGATAATGTCAACCAATTACAACAGTGAATTACCTATGATCAATATGAGAATTAACTATCATCGATACCGCGGGATGGAGATTACCTATGGCAAGAGCTTAAATGACAAATTCTTACACCTTGTTCTCGAATTCAAGAAGAAAGGAAAGGAACAAATATTTCATTTGTGTTCTTAAAAGGGAAAGAAAAAGGAAACGAAAGATGTTACAAATATACCTTCATATTTGTTCTCCTCACTTTATTCTTATTTTCCTCCAAACAGAAATTCAAGAACACGATCTCTCTAAAAAATATTAACATGAAACATATTTACACTAATATATTAATTTATACCAATAACGTATTTACAAACCTAACTGCAGGAATTAGAATAGGCATTGGTTGGTCTGTCTAAGAACTGGAGTCTAGAAACAATTACATACAAACATTACCATAATCTTAGGAGCTCAAAATCAATCAAACAAGAAATTCAAAGAAAGGTGAGAATATTATACCAATTCTTTGCCTGTACTCGTTTCGTCAACGTCTTTTTATGCCTGTAAACATCATCATAAAAATTAGAATTCAACTGAAGTTTGTATATGACAATGGAAACAAACATCGCCATAACAAAAAGTGAAGGTATAAAGTTTCAACTAGAGGTGTTCATCTAAACCGCAAAAACTGCCCACACCACAAAGCGCAGTTTAGAATGCCCGTGTGTGGTTTGCATTTTTACCAAGGCACACTATGTGGTGCGGTCTTGAGTTAGCAAACCGTGGTTCAAACTGCATCTGCACCGCATATTATATATATAATATATATGAATAATAGTTGAGCTAATTTATGTAAAAAAAATATTTTTACTTCTAACACTATTGTTTATTATGAAATATGTATTGGGAATCAGACCTATTTAAACTTCTTATTTGTGCGAAAGGTCACTATATCGTTGATCTTATAACGAAGTTTAAATTAATTTTATAGGCGTAAAATGTGTTAGGTGTAACTGCATGTTTACGGTGCAGTTTGAGTTGAGGTATATGCATTGCGGTTTGCAGTTTGAGAAATGCTCAAACAGCAGGTGTGTTTGCCGTTTGGCCCCAAACCTCACTGCGATCATCCCTAGTTATGTTTTCTAGGAATTCTGAAATAGAAAAGCCCTAACGTCTTAGAAGAGTATACATATTAGTATAATCAACTTAAGAGTTCCAACAGAAATCATATTAGTTTGAGGAAATAGAAACAGAATAGACTTGTGTTGATGTTGTTCAACATCAAACACAGAGAAAAAAAGATGCATAAGAGTGATTCAACCACGTAGTTTTTCTTGCACTTAAACCAGGTATGGTGAATCACTCTTATGCATCTTTTAATGTAAGATATGCATTAAAAATCCTCTCCAACATACATAAGAACTTCACATAGCATTAAAAAGTCCTCTCCAATATACACCCATTTAAACAATGAAAAGGGTAAAGCCCCACAAACTTCAAATTGTTTCAAACGAAAGAAGGGATTTGAAAATGGTGATTTTTGGGTAGAAACCAAAACAGATAAAGAAAAGATTTTGAGCATTTTGTGATTACTCTTCCGTCATTATGTTTTCTAAATAGTCCAATGTAGGTGAATGTTATCATATGCTACTGAATACAACTTGTACAATAAAATGCTAACCATACAAATTTCAGGGGCAACCTAGACACTGATTTGTTAGAAACCCTTAAACCTAAAAACCTCAATTTTAATGCATACACTGGATTCAAATAAGTAATGTTATGAAATTCAGGAATAACGATGAGGAGAGGATTGATTATAAAAGAAACCTGTTGTGAAGTTCCTACCTGATTTGAATGACGATCAAATGTTCCTGAATTCATCTACAGGAATAGGAAAAAACCCAAACAGAACTCGGCCAACGACGAGCAGCCCTGTATCAAAATGACATGGAGAATATATCACCAAATGGGGAGATGTAAGATCAAAGAAAAAACGAGACAAACCTCTTTAATTCTAGATTGGGGATCCACTCTGCATAGACAGGCATACACGCATATTGTACAAAGAAGATGAAACTAAAAGCTTGACCTAATAATGGTAATGTCTTTAATAAACAAAAGAAAAGTTGAACTCGTTTGAAGAAAACGGGTTGAAATGTGAATAACTCTACGATTACAACCTAAACAAACACACCTCGTTCAAGAACATGGATGGAGAAACCGTGAGAAAAAACCTAGGTTTTTGAAGAACTTACCAGAGATGAACAACGTACCTGGAGAATCTCGATAAAAGATGGAGTGAGCGAAAGAGGGGATTCATTACCAAAATAACCCAACAAAACAATTACATTTTTAACTCTAAAATTTAATAGTTTTAAAAAATAACCTCATATGATACTTTACACATCAAATCATGCGTGTAGAGACCATTTTACAATATAAAAAGGGAGTGTTAAATGCCATCCCCTTTGATGTCAGAATCAGGTCATTTAAGCATTAAGAATGTAAAAAACATGTATTGATTTTGATGTGTGTGAGAAAGAAATTCATGGATAGGGATGCATTTAGCCCACCCCTATAAAAAATACCGAGACAAAGGGCTGACATGGATTTGACTGAGGTGACCGATCGTGGGTCCCACCCTTATACGATTAAATTTACTATGATGTAGACGATTAAATTTCGGTAATGGATATTGTATTAATGTAATGGAGATTGTATTAAGAATATGAAGATTAAAGTGTTGGTTTTGTGTTGATAATATGAAATTTGAATTGTTTATATATTGGGTTGAGGAGGAAAAAGACAAAAATGAATAGTGTTTTATTGAGAATGAGCAAAATACTTTAAAAAAATAATTTCGGACCATTGGGTGGGGCCCTTACGCATCGTGCATCGGCCGGTGCGTAAGGTGGGGCGCACCGAGCCATGCATTGGTCACCTCAGTCAAATCCATGTCAGCCCTTGGTCTCAACAATTTTTTATTGCAAAATGGTCCCTATACACACGGTTTGGTGCGTAAAGGGTAATGTCAGGTTATTTTCTAGAAGTTTTAAATTTTAGGTTAAAAATGTAATTGATTACATTTATTGGGTTATTTTGGTCATAAACCCGCAAAAGAGAGGGTTAGGATTGCTACGCACAATGGTTATTAACTTATTTGGGTGTGTTATAATAAGAAGGTTAGTATTTGGATACAAAAAAATGGGTATCTCGTCTATTTTTCCAGCTTATCCGGTGCAGTACCGTCATAAACTAATCCAAACACCCCCCCCCCCCAAGATGCAAGTCTCTTCAAGAATGGCAATCGTTGCCTTGACTCGAATCAAAAGTTGTCTTTCTATATTCTCAACTCGATTTTCATCGGATTGTACGTGCACACCTCAACTTTGGTATTTAGGAAGATGCATTGTCAGGTTGTACACCATGCATACTAACGTGTAACTAGCAAAATTTAAGACTCGTGCATCAATTAGCCGTACATTATGCAATAAAAGTTATTTCTAAGACTTTGATAAATATGATTTATAAAATAGTACATATGATTGTCTGTATGTTTTTATCATATAGATCGTCAATTTAATCAAATTAAACCAATTTTGGTTGATTCAATATATTGGGCTTATACAAGAGTATCTCCTAACATGATATCTAAAACAGTGAAAAAAGAGTAAATATGTCTTGGAAAAAAAGAGTAAATTATGATTTTCGTTCCAGTGGTTTGTTAATATAATATAATACTTAATTATTATATTTATAAAAAATTATTTTATTAAATTAAAAATAAAATCGATTAATTGTTAGGCCTAAATTTAATTGTAATA
>NC_037537.1:24155127-24196786 GCF_001531365.2 Cynara cardunculus var. scolymus
TGTCAATAAGATAAATTATGTTTCACTAATACTGGTATATTAACGAATAATTTAAAAAAATTCTAATCCATTTAATATATTTATTAAATAATATGTAAAATTAAAAATATCAAAATATCTATACTATCTTATTAAGAAAATTCATCAAAAGTCTTAACGTCTTAAAATTCTAAACGACCAAGATACTCTTTTCATTTTTTCACCTCTTCCTCTCCTCATATACACTCATTCCCTCACATACATTCACCTCTCACATTCAAGGGATTTTTTTTAAATTATAATTTTAAATTTACACTTTATATCCATATAATTAGTTAATTAATTACTTTACGTCTTTTACTTTTAAATGTTTCATTTTAAACATATATTAAATTAGCATACATAATCGTATGTCAAATAAAACATGTTTAAAAAATACATTTTTATTTTAACAAGTTACATCATTATAATCGTCTCGTTAATACATTCGAAATGAGTCAAATATTGAATAGTTTTTTACTTAATTATATTATTATATATTATATATACTGTGAAAATTATTTTTAATGTTTACGATTTATACTTTTATAGTTATTTATTTATATATATGCTATACATTTTGGGGTTAGGCTGTCCAAATTGCACTGTATAATATGTTCTTGGGTTTTTTTGAAATATATATATACATGTATTAATTCAACTTTAATCTGAGCTTCTGGACAAGAAAGAGGGTAAACAGTTGAATTTTTTTTCTAAAACCCAACTTTTTTGGTCTTTTCATGGCTTATGATCTGTCAATTTTGTAATTTTCTTTATTGGTTTTGAATGTTTGTCTTAAAACTCAAGTTTCTTGGTTATTTGCTCTTGGTGTAAATCGAACACATTTGTGGAGTCGTTTAAATATGTGGGATTTTAAATATATTGGATTTTAAACTGTCATACAATTTTTTTCATCGATAGTCTTTAATTGGAACCATAACTCTTATTTATTCAAATTGTATTAATATGTAAAGACCAAGTGTAACATATATCATCGTCAACTCTTGTCTTATAAAACCAATGAAACTTCAAAATCGTTAAAATTAATGGCTCCCGCCGCATTGCGCGGGTACACAACTAGTAATATTGTAATAAGAAATGTCACGCTAGCAATTTTTGCACGTGGACACCCATGCGAACAAGGACATAACATATAAACCTGACAACTTGTGTTATGTCATCTTAGTTCAAATAAAAATGTTACTCATTGCTATAATCTCGGTTTTGGGATACTACTAAATTTTTAATAAAAAATTAGGATTAAAAACATATATTAAATTTTGGTAAAGATGTTTGATTAATTGTATAATGTCTAAGTAATAAAACATTAAAACTAAAAATACGATGTTTTAGTAGGAATTGATTATGCTATAATAAAATAATTTTAAAAGTACAATCCTGCAATAAAAAATGTCACATCAACGGTATATTACATGTGGACTGCCTACGTGGACAGTAAAGTGACATGAAAACATGATATAATAGGTAAATTAAAATCAAAAGATAGTCTAATGCTATAAAAAGATAATTTTTTTAAAGTACTATACCTTAATAAAAAATAATTTAAAAATGTATTATTTTAATAAATAAAAAAACTTTGAATACAATAAGATTTTTTGAAAAATCAGTTGTTATTTCATACATTTTACCATTAATTTAATTAATAAACAATCACTTATAGTTTACGCTTCACAATAATGTAGTAACCACGACGGGTTTTGTCGGTAGCTTATTACGCTATTCATTTTCTTTGAGAAAAACTTCAATTTTGGTACTTGAAGTTTAGTGAAAAAAATCTCAAGGTGGAACATGAACTTTGATAAATATAGGAACTATTTATTCAGTAAGTGAGGATGACAACTCTTACTCAGTTAATTGTTGCATTCGATATGTTTTGATGTACTAAAATCTTGTGCATCAAAATAAATTATAGGGTTGACTCTTATCGGTAAACGCTTACCAGGTAAGCAATTGGGTAAACGGCCCCTAAGGAACCGTTTACCAAACGTTTACTTACCAGATCACATTACCTTACTGGATGAATATGGTAAGGACCAAGAATCTTACTCGGTAAGAGCAAAACAAAGACCAAGAGTTTTACCCGGTAAATGAGTGCGACAACTCTTATCACAGTTAGCGCTTACCGGATAAACTGTTGCATACAATGCCGTTTTAGTAGACTAAAATATTACCGGTAACTCGGTAAATAAGTGATAGTATTGAATTTTACCGGGAAGCGTTTACTGGGTAAGTGTTTAGTAAATGACCCCTAACTATATCTATTTTTTACATTAAAACAAAAGCATTTCAATCTTTTTTTTTCTTTTTAAATTATGTAATATTTATCTACGACAAATAAAACAAATAAACTCACACACTCTTGTCACATTTGATGAGGCTTGAACCCCTAATCTCCTAAGAGACTAAAGACTCACGTACCGCTAAATCAAATACCCTTTGGTAGCATTTTAGTCTTTCATCAAAATCTTTAGTTTCCTAAACGAACATTATACTTTATTTTATTAAAATTTGTTAATTTTTAAAATAAAATTTTATGTTATTTTTTAAAGAGAACATTAAAGATATTGATGAAAAGAGCGAAATACTCTTCACTCTAACGGAAAAAATAAACAAAGTGATGACTAGAGACTGTTTTTGAAAATAAAATGAAAACTACAAAACGAGTTATAGAATTATCGAAGTTCAGGTTTAAAATTGAAGTTTACTAAACCTTAAGGACCAAAAATGACATTTACTCAATTTTCTATTTATACGCCAATATCTTCCGTGAAGCACGCCATACGCGCTGACGAGCGCGTATGCTCGCATCCACGTCACACCCTTCATGTACATTTACAACATAATTGCAATGAGGTTGGTGACATTTCACAAATAAATGTATCATAAAACCATTCCCCATATAGTTGTATTTTTTTTAATTATGTAACGTGTATGTTACGTTATATTATATAAATAATATATATATATGTTTATATAATATTAATGTCTATTTAAGTTTTTTGTTATTAACGTTATCGTAATATATAAGTATGCATATATGTATATAAATAATTGTATATGTTTCATGGTTTTTATGCATATGTATATGTTATGTATATGTGTATACAAGACAAATTATTTATATGTACATATACATATCATACATATGAATAGTTATTATGGTGTTTATCGATATTTCAATTTTTTTACTGTTTTCTTCTGAATATGACCCTATGTGTGTGTGTGTGTATATATATGTACATTATAAAATATTTGACAAAAACTTTTAAAAACTATTTTTTATGTCTAAAGTACGGTTTATTAATGCATGTTTTACTTATAATTCAATATCACAAGTAAATTGTGCGTAAATACAACTTATTAAAACTTTACTTTTGAAATTGTGTAACTAACTATAGATAAACATAATCAAATTCGAGATAGACATCTCATTTTGAATATAAAAACTCTAAAATATAGTTAGAATAATCATTGGTTATAATAAAATACTTAATTATTATCCTTATAAAAATTATATTATTAAACGATGAATAAATTTCTTCGTTATTAATCTAAATTAAATTGTAAATATAATATTAAATTAAAGATATCACATAAAAAATCAGAACTTTAAATATTAATCATATATACTAATATCGATATAAATCTTTCCAAACTTTTATGATATATTCAAATTTATATTTTATTAAAAAATAAAAACATTATCGTTTTCTCAAAACCACTAAAAATCGTATTAGACACAGACAAATAATAAAAGGAACATTAAAATTGAGATATTTTTCTTGTTATATTATGCGAGCACCATTCTACTATGTGTGTGTGTGTGTGTGTATATATATATATATATTGAGGTTGGAAAATCTACAAAAAATAAAAAACCGATAAACATCCTAACAATAAAAGAGATAAAAAAAGAAAGAGATCGATAGAAAAGGCTAAAGACAACGATGGCAGTATGGAGAGCGAACAATGTTAGGGCGACAAAGAATGACGAGAGAGAGAGAGAGCAATGTCGTTGTGTTGTTGTGCACAACGGCTTTGAATATTCTCGGGCTTGAGGACAAAATTTTAATTTTTTTCTAGTCAATTATATATATTAGTTTTTTGGATTACAGTAATGTAGGTAATAAAATTTAAAAAGTCTAATAATTTATTTATTTAAATAAAACATTTAAAAACTTAATCATTTAAAATAAAATAAAAAAAATTTAAAAATTTAATTTAAAAACTTAATCATTTAAAATGGTAACAATTAATTTTGATTTTTCGGAACTTTTTCCACATATGTATCTAGGGCTGTAAACGAACTGAACGTTCAGCGAACCGTTCGGCGGAAAGTTCGTTTATTTAATAAATGAACGGACATAAACAAATTTTGTTGTTCGTTTGATTAAACGAACGAATATGAACAAGAGACTCGTTCGTTTATATATTAAAATTATATATAATCTTTTGTTTATTTACTTTGAACTCAAATAATATTTACTTATGTTCATTTAGCCCGTTTATTTATGTTCGTTTAACATGTTAACAACGAACATAAATGTACACGAACACACCTGATTTCTAAATGAACGAACACGAACATAAAAAAATTTGATCGTTTACCGTTCGTGTTCGTTCGTTTGTTCAGTTAAGTTAAACGAACGTGAACAAACCTCCGTTCATGTTCGCTCAATTCGTTTACAGTCCTATATATATATATATGTATATATATATATATATGTGTATATATATATATATATATCATTTAGATTGTAAATAACTCCAAGACATTTAGCCAAAACACGTGCATCAAATAATAGGACTTGGAGAGTGCACATGAGCCACTTGTACTATTGTTCTCGTAGCACTTCCTTTCAGCTTCTCCTTCGCATCCATTTTTCTTTTTTATTTATTTTCATTATTTTATACCTATAATAATAATAATATATTTTAAATATTTGTTAATTAATATTCTTGACAACCTATCACAATGTCATGGTTAGACAAGTTGTCACGGAAATATATACCAATTTTCTTCATAACCGTTGGAATATAACTTAAGACCTGTTATATATTTAGATAAAATCGTTCTACCTTTTTAACAATTGAGCTACATGTTGGAGACGTTGTATTTAGTTGGAGTTAATTTTTATATTCTATTTATATTCCAAACGTAATTTCGTGTTAGCAAAACAAAAATTAACTGGTCATGAGACTTAACTATTTCTTGTGAAACAGTGTATTAACATAATGAATTATAAATATATGGTAATGAAAGTCAATATGATAAACCTTAATGGATATTACTGTTATGTTGTTTCTGGTTAATATCGTAATATAGCATTTCCAACAAGTGGGATATAATATAAATCTTGCTAATTTATGCGAGTTAATTTTATACTGTAACAGTCATGCTACAACGTACGGTAAACTAGAAAAAAGAAGTGAGATGATACAAAAATCTCTAAATTTAGATAGATGTCTAAAACTCTATATAGAAGATGGAAATGGTATTTAATTTTACCCCACCAGTAATAAATTTTGAAAATAAATGTTTATGAGCTAAAATAATATTTTATTAAACATGTTGAATATTTTAATAATATAGTTAATGTTGGAATTGTTAAAATAATATAGTTAATACTTCATGTTTAAAATAATTATATAATATGTGTTAAAAGGTAATTATGATAATTACATGATATTATATGAAAATAAGCATAATTATTTACATATAAATATCAAACCTTATTTATAGTTATAGGGTGACTATGATACCAACATGTATAAATAGGGTGTCAGGCCAATTCAGTTAAGAGAATTAAATTCTCTAAATTTGGTTAATTAGTCCACATACACATATTTAGATTTAAGGTTCTTTTGGGCTAGCACCTATTGGAGGATCTACGTGTGTTCGTGTGTGGATCAACTGTAAAGGAAACCGATAAATTAATAAAACAAAATGATTATATACAATTTCCATCATCTATTATTTATTTTTCACATTCAATACGAAAAACTCTATTCATATGAAAATAATGGAATCATAACAAACACAATGTTGTATGATAAATATGTCATCGTAAACTACAAGGGTGGTGCCTGATTGGTTTGAGCTTGGCTCCAAAGGTCAAAAGTACCAGGAAGTCCCAAGTTCAAATCAAAGGAGGAATAAAAATTCTCTTGTGGCCATGAAGGTTCAAATGCGGTGACTCCATACTATCTGCAAAGCAGGTGATCGCCCTGGGATTAGTCGGCTCGCATAGCGGGTTGGATATCCATGATAATGAAAAAAAATATGTCATCGTAAATGATACGATGACAAAGATATAGAAACATATATCAAATTTAGATTGTAAATGAAATATTTCGTAGTTATTTACTTGTAACTCATCTATATATAAATGACTAATGATTAATGAGAATTACATATTTCTCATATATATTTTTCTCGTTGTTTTGTTTTGTTTTGTTTGTTCTATAACACACATGAGATTGTCATCTGAATCTAAAAAATAAGAATGGGATAATTAAAATGGTACATTTTTTTCGTTTACTGGATTATTGTACTCTAATATTCATGTGCTGGTACATCAATAGGAAAATGACACATTTTTTTTTTTCGTTTAATAACTGTAACAATTTATTTATATAAAAAAAATCCAGGAACTTAATCACCTTAAAATATGAAAGATAGATAAGTATTCGATGATTTATTCAATCTAAAAAATAAGTATTAATCTGTTGGAAATTTTGATAGATTCAATGATTTATCTGTTCGATTTCAATAAGTTTAAAAGGTTTATATGTTCAAGAAATGTAAGATATGTAATAACTCAAAATATGAAAATAAGTTGGGGGGGTTTTACGCTGTGTTCTCAAAAGCTGTTATACGAAGGAAAGCAAAGGAAATGGAGGAAAATATGAGCAAAGTAAAAAAATCGCGTTATTGAAACTCTTTTAGGAGAGAGAATGTGAAACAGAAGAAAAATAATAATAAGTTTTATTGCAAAACTTTTATTTCAAATGTGATAGGAAAGAGAATAAATAAATTAAAACTTTTTAGAAATATTATTAAAATTTCAAAAATTCAACTTTTTATTACAAATCATAGGACAAATTGCATGAAAAAATAACGTACTTTAACTTGATTCATATTTTGGATAACGTAATTTCAAAACTTTCATTTTGGTACCTAAGATGTAAAGTTTAAATATTTAAGTACCCGACCAACCGGTTGAAGCAATAATCAGATACCATATTGATGTGGCGAGTGATGTGATATGCGGTTAATGTTTCAGCAAATAATACTGAGTTAGATACCGCATCACTCGCCACATCAACATGGTAAATGGTGACCCGGATACTTAAATTTTTAAAACTTTACATATTAGGTATCAAAATGAAATTTCTAAAAGTACGTTACCCAAAATATAAATAAAGTTAAATTACGTTATTTTTTCATGCAATTTGCCTTAAACTATATATTTTAATTATACTTACAAAAAGTAACATATGTTTTTGTTCAATTTATAAAAAATCAATATTATTTTCTCTATTTTCCCACCCTTCTCTCCATCCATTTTTGTTATTTGCTCCCCAAATTTAAGAACACCTATAATATAATAGCAAATTTGCTTCTAATTTATAATAACAACAAAATGCATAACCATTGAAAACAAAATCCCCTTTGGCTACATAGGTTTAAATACGATGACTCCGGGCTACCCGCAAAACGAGTGGTCGTTCTAGGATTAATCGACTCACATAACAGGTTGGATATTCAGGTTAATAAAAATAATTCATTTAAGATAACATGCGTAAAATTGATACAACATTTCAAATCATAATTAAATACTAAGTGATCAGAATAGTTTGATGCAAAATGATTAAGTGGTCAGAATGATGAGATGTTCATAATGTAGTACATAATAAAATATAATTGTTTGGTAATCGTTTACAACGAAATTAGAATGTTGCATGGTTAGAGTGTTTTAGAACCACTAAGAGACAAACTTTTGTTTTAACAAACAAAATTCATCTCTTAACGATTAAACGGTTGTCTATTAATGAAACTATCAAGAGATAAATAAACACCGTCTCAAAAACAATCTAACTTGATCCATATTAATGTAAAAACAATCTAAATACAAGTATTTTTATCATTTCCATTTATTTTTTTATAATTACGAAATTAGGAATTAAACAAAATTAATTGTGCAATTAATGTAATAGGGTGGGTCATAATTAGGGAGCGCGTGAAAAGAATAGCTGTTAATGAGTTAGCAAGTCAAAATATCAAAGAGGAAGATAGCGATAGCCGACCACGTGACTACATCGGTGTGAATTCCCATATACAGCTCATATCACAATATCTTATTAAGTTTTTTTTTATCATCAAATATATAATGATAAAATTTTATATCATATATCAATCAATTATATGTTATATAAAATTTGATACGATGGTTAATATATCAATCAATTTAATAAATCAGACATAAGAGACCTTTAAAACTTTTTTTTTTAAAAACAAACAAGGACTTATGGTAAGAAGCATAAGAAAATATCTCCATCATTAGATATACATTATGATGAGATCACCAAGATGAGATGCACCAGATCAATCCCCATATCAAGATGTAATTCATGGATAAGTTTGAGATCAAAGATGATCAAGAATCCAAATTCCTTATAATGCTTCTCACATGATACTTCGCCTAATATTCGATAGATAAAAATATAAAAACTAATAAATAATTAAATAAATCGGTAACAGATAACTTCCAGTAACATGTACCAACCCAATTTATATATCTGATACAATATTAAGAGTCGAATGTAATTAATTTCAAATACTTTGATTTTATACAATATTATGACCTAAAAATAAGGATTAAATTACAAGCTTTGATTGTCATCATTTGATTTTGAAAACCGTAGAAAGAGAAGGAAAATTGTAATTTACTTAAAATAAATACAATAATTATTGAACTTTTTAGTACCATAATCTGTCTTATTTTCATTCTTTCTGAAAAGAATTAAATAATATAAATTTGATTTAAATATTAAAAATTAAAATATAAATAAACCAAACCGACACAAGTGTTCCTATCTGCTGTGTTCATCCTTACAGTAGACCATCATCAATATCTACGTGGCATCATCACATGGCGAGTGGCAATACGCGCGAGGGTATGGATCCCGAAACACCTATTATTAATAGCTGTGTGGGCCCCAGACCCAGCATAACCTCATCTCCCTCTTTTCTCTCGCTGCTTTAAATACCATCCTCCGTTACCGTCGACGCCATATCCGATCAAATCCACTCCGTTGAGAGAGAAAATCTAAGAGGAAGGAACTTGTAGCCGGATATTTAGCAATGGCGACATCGTCGGCAAGGGTAGATCTGGACGGAAACACTATAAAGCCGTTCACGATATGCATGATTGGTGCCGGAGGATTCATTGGATCGCATTTGTGCGAGAAATTGATGTCCGAAACGCCGCATACAGTGCTGGCGGTGGATGTTTACAATGACAAGATCAAGCACCTCCTTGAACCGGACTCTCTTCCTTGGGCTGGTCGCATCCAGTTCCACCGACTTAACATTAAGAACGATTCTCGCCTCGAAGGTCTTATCAAGTGCTCCGATCTGGTAAAATCTCCAATTAATTTCTCAGATTTGTGTACTATAGTGTTTGTTTTACCATCCGTAGTCGTATTTTGTGCTGTGAGTCGTTCTGGATCTGCATTTCCATCTTTAGTTGCTTATTTCTCTTTTTTTAAGAGTGGGAAATGGGATTCTGTTACACTGTTTTATGTTAAAATATTGCTTACCTTAATATTCCGTTAAAGATATTTTGTTTGTGTGTCACGCTTGAAGTGTGAAATACTGAATATTACGTTACAATATGCTAATGATGGTTAGTAAGTTACGGAGACTGTACTTAATCACGCGTATATATCCCTGCAATTGATTTTTTTGTTCTATTTAATTTATTTTGGTTGTTTGTTTATATCTAGACGGTAAATCTAGCCGCGATCTGCACACCGGCGGATTACAATACGCGTCCTCTTGACACGATTTACAGCAATTTCATTGATGCTCTTCCTGTGGTATGTATTATGTGTTTCTTAACCTTGATTTCTTATATTCTAAACCGTTCTATTGTTTTTTAATAATTAATGTAAGCAATCCAGTGATTTATAAATCGTCTCTGTTATCTGTCTCTTAGGTCAAGTACTGTTCAGAGAATAACAAGCGGCTCATTCACTTTTCAACTTGTGAAGTATATGGGAAAACCATTGGCAGCTATCTTCCCAAAGATAGCCCTTTGCGACAGGTAAGGATTCAGATTTTTACTTAATAACTACATTAATTACTTTAATTCCTGAATAATTTCGTTCTTATTTGAGGGGTGTTGACTGTTTACTTAATAGGTGTTCTTTGCAGCATGTGGTTTTTACCCGGGACCTTTTATTTAGGGGGTGTCGAGCATTTTCAAAGTGATCACTGTCACCCACCCAAGAATTATTAGATCACTAGAATGCATTTGATCAAAGTTAGGGGATGGTCGAGTAAAATTACACCTGCCCTTGAGAATTTATTTCATGACATCGGCTTCTTATTTGCTACTCTGAAATCTGATGATTTTGGCCAAAAAAAGAAAAAAGAAAATCAGAACCAGAATTGCACAAAAATTAGTTGTGCAGCATATCCACGCTCCCCTAAAATTCTATGTTAGTCTATGTTCTTTTAGTTCTGTTTTTTGCTCAAACTTTTTCTACACAGCGATCTAAGATTTGGTTGGGAAGCATCTAAAAGCTGTGAATAAAAATTGACAGCAAAGTTGAATTATTTTTCTGGAAGTTGCTTAATTTTATTTTCTCTCAAAACTGTCTGTTTAACACTGTTGAATTTAAGTTTGTTCAGATGTTTTGATCAATTAAGTACGATTTGGGCTGTTGCTTTGTTGGGGGAATTAAATGTTTCCCACATTTAAGTTTGCTTGGCGAAGTTTAGAATGACATCCCTGCTCCTATGGGAATCTTAATCAAGTTCTACTTGTTACAAAATTATGTCGTCTATCTTCTTGCAAGTTATGTTTGTAATGTTTGGCCCGTCCAGGTTTTAATTTCATGTGGTCCCGAAGTGGGTTTATGATCACTAGATTCACGAGGTTGCATTTAGATAGATTTATTGCTAGCCAATAGATGATATTCATCACTCCAAGAAACTTAAAAGTTGATCTTTTGTATGATGTTTACTGCTGTCTAGTGTCTACTGAGGCACTTCTACTTACAGTGCCAATTTGTGTGTGTGATTTTGATCTTCCATCATTATTAATCAAGTCTTCCTTTCTTGGCTTATAACCCTTTACAGGATCCTGCTTATTATATTCTTAAAGAAGATACATCTCCTTGCATTTTTGGCTCAATTGAGAAGCAGAGGTGGTCTTATGCATGTGCAAAACAGTTGATTGAGAGGCTGATCTATGGTAAGCCTTGAGCATATTTGATTTTGGCTTATGTGGTGACTGGCTTGCCCTCCTGACTTTGATTTTTTTGCAGCTGAGGGTGCGGAGAATGGTCTTGAGTTCACCATAGTAAGGCCTTTCAACTGGATTGGCCCTAGGATGGATTTTATTCCCGGGATCGATGGTCCTAGCGAGGGTGTTCCAAGAGTTCTTGCATGCTTTAGTAACGTATGTTTAATTCTGCTTATGGTTTCATGAATTTGAGCTATCAATTTAATCTTATTTTTCTAGAATATTATGTAGTGACAACGTTCTGTTGTCCACAGAATCTCCTCAGGCGTGAGCCTCTGAAGCTTGTGGATGGCGGTGAATCGCAGAGAACCTTTGTTTATATTAAGGATGCTATTGAAGCTGTTCTTTTGATGATAGTATGTTACTACAACCTTAATTTGCTTCCTTCAACATATATTTGAATCGAGGGTGAAACTGATTGTTGAGTATCGATAATATTAGGAAAACCCTGGTAGAGCTAATGGTCATATCTTCAATGTTGGTAACCCGAACAATGAAGTTACAGTCAGACAACTTGCTGAGATGATGACCAAGGTAAACTTTTTATATTCATTGGTAAAAACTGAAAAAGGAGGTATGAGGTGACAGAGTGTATATAATGTGTATATATATACATATATGACAGGTATATGCAAAAGTAAGCGGAGAAGATTCAATAGAGAGCCCAACCATTGATGTAAGTTCGAAAGAATTTTATGGTGAAGGTTACGATGACAGTGACAAGAGAATTCCGGACATGACCATAATAAACAAACAATTAGGTACAATTCTTAATTACAAGGCTTGGGATTATTCTGTCTATTATGTTTTTGGTTGGTTGTTTGATGGAATGGAATGGAATGGCAGGTTGGGATCCGAAGACATCGTTATGGGACTTGCTGGAATCGACCCTTACGTACCAACACAGGACATACGCAGAAGCAGTGAAGCAATCAATTGCAAAAGCAGTAGCCAATTGAAAAAGGAAAGAAAGGAAGGGGGTGGTTGTTTTTGTTTTCTTTCAATGTCCAAAAATAGAGTTGTTCTGAATGGTTTGGTAATGGGAAACTTTGGGACCTCTAAAATGTGTAGCAAGTTGTAGCAGTAAGGGGGAACTGTGGCTGTATAATTCTGTATAACACCAAAAGAATTGGGTACTTTTTCCTGGCAATGTGCTAAGGAGGAGATGTTGGTTTTGGTTTTCGTATTTATTCTTTTGTTGGGTCTCATGGTATGGACCAGACCTTGTGTTATAATTTATTTTTTTATTGTTTGTTTTGTTACAGCTGGGAATGGGATGTATGTGTTTTCTCATATATTATTACCTTCTCAAGGGATGGGCTTGATATGATATCAAAGTTCTTTTTCCTGCAATATCTGGTTGTTACTGATTTTGTACAACTTAAAAGTTATATATATGAAAATTTGTATTTTGTTTTAATTTTAAGTTTTCAGGTAAAACATGTGAACTTATTAACTACTTATAAAGGTTGGTGCTGTGGTACGTGATTTCCAAATACCATGTACCAACGAAATTTGTATACTTGGTACATTACTACCAACCGACTGTAATTGTTACCAATTGAATCGATACCAACTTAATTGATATAGTTGGTTGGTTTGATCTCGTACAAAATTGCATCCTACTTGTTAGTACTCAACCAAGTTCCTTTTGTAATCTTTAGATGTTTGGGGCAGTGGCAAATCCATGATTTTTGTCTAGTATGATCGCTTTTAAAGTGGATTAAAGGCCCACAAACTTGTCCTATGTGTTATATTTTCTCTGTTTCGAGGGATTTTGAAAGTTCTTTTTGTTGATTCTGATGAACTTTTTCGATTTTTTAGTTGATTTTTGAAGATTTTTTTTGGTTGGTAGGGGCACAGGTGGGAAATTACTCAAGGGGCTATGGTAGAAAGTTAAAGAAATTGTTTTTGACCTGGGTAAAAGAGGAAAAATAGGTTTCGAGGTCCATTCCCAGACCTTTCACATACTAAAATTGCCCCTGGCTTGGGCGTTTCACTCAACCGGACCCTATAGAACAATTAGAAAAATCCATAACGTATTCAAACGATTAGTAGAGACGACATACTTTTATCCCTTGGAGAGAGTAAAGCATGAGTTGGGAGTTTTTGTTTATTTGAATTTATCTACCGATATCCAAAAGCAAAAACAAACATAACGTCATGTGATGAATCAAACGGGGATGAATATTGGTATCCAAATTGTCTGTCAATGTATTGTGCATTTTTCTAAAATAGTGAAATAAATACGTCAAATTGAGAAAGTAAACTAAATACCGAATCGAAGACAACTTTACAAAATAAAATAACCCATTATAACTGATCAAATCTGGTTATTGATGATGAAAGTGTCGTTACAAATAATGAAGAAATATCAAAACAAAGAATCTCTTATGGTTGAGAAGATTGCACTTCAAGATTTCTATCAATTTTTTTGATTCAAATCAGTAAACCAAGATTCTTTTTCCATAACAACAGATATATTATATGTTTAATTCCACATCCAAATAACAATCATTTCAATTTTAAAGAGCATTACCAATATACATAACGGATATGGGACGAGGGAATGGCAACAATTTAATTAAAATAATATTTATATATCAACTATTACATTAGACTGTCTAATTAAAATTTAGTAAATATT
Source organism: Cynara cardunculus var. scolymus (assembly GCF_001531365.2). NCBI lineage: Eukaryota > Viridiplantae > Streptophyta > Magnoliopsida > Asterales > Asteraceae > Cynara > Cynara cardunculus. The sequence goes on from NC_037537.1 coordinate 24,169,351, forward strand.
CTACAACTCTTAAAAGAATTCAGAAAATTACTCTATTGACTATAGGCGGAGCCACCCTTGGACCAGGGTGAGCCCATGCTCACTCTCAACTTTTGTAAAAACAAGTGCTTCTTCATAGGCCAAATCTAACTCCTCACAGAAAGTCTCACCTATTCAAGGGAGAACTGATTAGTTTGTGATAACCGTGAGATTCAATGTGAACTACTCGTTTGAGGTATTTAAGGATATTTTTTAAATAAGCTAAAAGAGTAATATAGTAATTTTATTTTTGACAACTAATCAAAATAATTAATTAAATGATTTCCTTATTGGTCCAAGTCATTTCGGGGCAAGCGGATCATTTATGATTTCGTTCCATTTGTATCTCTTAAAAATGTCAATTTAAGTTTTTTTTAGAAAAAAATATTTAATTAAAATTAGTTACCTAATATACATCGTATTTTAAAGATGTTTGTGAATCAAAATGTATCAAAGTGATAACAGTCACATGTTTCACGTGTATCATAATGTATTTTTTTTTGTTTTATAACATGTATCATAGTGTGTATTTTCGTTATTTTCGTTGCTTTACAAAGGGTATTACATTGTGCATCTTGTATGTATATCTGAGTATCACAATGTATATCTTGTGTTCACATAAGGTTTATCGGAATAAGGTTCGCCGAATAAGATTCGTCGGAGAGAGAAAATATGAGAGATGAGAGAGGATTTCTATAAAATCCCGAAAATGCCCTTAATTAGTATTTTAAGTTAAAATTACCAAAATTATTAATTTCATAATTTAACTTTTGATTTGATGTTGATATTGGATCTCACGGTTACCACAAATAAAACAGTTCTCATTTGACAAGGCATATATATATATATATATATATATATAGAGAGAGAGAGAGAGAGAGAGAGAGAGAAATGTTGGTTATTATACAACCCTTGACATTTATGCAACAAATACAACATAATCTCAACCGTTCATTTCATTTGATTAATATGTGATTTCATAGAAGTTTTGACTGTATCCTAATATAAAGTATTGATTATAATTAATGAACCATATTCATCTTCCATAAATATTTAAATCATAATAAATGAACTCTCATCATTTCCATAAATATCTCAATTTATTGGATTGCATTGGTTGTACAAATGTCGTGCGTTTTATTTAAAACCATCTCTCTCTCTCTCTTTGTACATTTATATATTTTAATAATTAAATTTAAGAGGACCAACCTCGTTGATAATCTTACCTTCTCCTCTACTATGACGTAAGAAGCACAAATTTCCTTAATCTGGGTAAGCGCTTACCTATCTCTCCGGATAAATATGGTAAGAACCAAAAATTTTACCCGGTAAAAATAAGACAATGACCAAAAGCCTTATCTGGTAAGTGAGAGCGACGACTCTTACCACGGTAAGCGCTTACCGAGTAATTTGTTGCATTCGATATCGTTTCGATGGACTAAAATCTTACCCAATAAGTAAATTTTTTACCGATCCTAAAACGAACCCCAATCTTCACTCTAAAATAAAAATATTATAATAACATAAACATGATTCATAGAATATCAATTTGGATTGATGAATGATTGAACATAACACATTTATGCAAATTAATTAATGGTTTGAATTACTTCAACACCTACCTTAAAAATGGTAGCAAACACCATCACTTTTTAACATTTCAATATTCCTTTCTACACATGGAGATGAATGCAAGTATTGATGGAAGCTAAGTAGGCACATTCAATTGGGTCCTCATTTCAATTGCATTGGACCCACTCATTTCTTGACCTAAAATCATGAAATCTTGACTTTCTTTGATGATTTTAAATTTTTTTTATCATCTAGAATTAAAGTTACAAGAGTTTGAATCTTTCTTGTCAATGAGTAATACCTCCGTTAATAATTAGAGGTCGAAATGGCAATCGTGTAACATGTGGCCATTGCTCGTTGGTTTAAGACTTGTACATACGTGTTGGCTGGTGGGAATAAGGTCAAATTCGACAAGTATATTGTTTATGTCGGGATTCATTCAAAGAAGAACTGATTAGTTTGTGGTAACCGTGAGATCCAATCTCAACCACAAATCAATAGATAAATTAGGAAATTTATAATTTTAAATTAACATTTTAATGCAAGGACATTTTAGGTGTTTTCTCTCCTCTCTCCTCTCCTTCCTCCATCCTCCGGCCACTGACCACCGTCCTTTGGTGATACCACTGTGATACCGAAAAATATTGACTTTGTTAAACAAAATACACAGTGTGATACCTAAGCATATATATAAGAAGCATTGTGATACCACCGTGTTACATCTCCGATCGACCACACAAACGACCTCAGTGTGATACCTAAGCACATATATGATGTATTGTGATACCATTGTGGTTTCACCGGAGGACAGTGGCCGGGGGACGAAGAGAGAAGATAGGAGAGAGGAGAGTTTTAAAATATCTAAAATGTTCTTGCATTAAAATTTTAATTCAAAATTACCAAAATTATAAATTTCTTAATTTATCTATTAATTTGTAATTGAGATTGGACCTTACGATTACTACAAACTAATTAATTTTCATTTAATTAGGCCCCTGTTTATGTATATAGGGTGATTTCTCAGTTGGAACAAAAGTGGACCTCTCCGGATGTCGAAGTGGAATTACTAATGGGAAATGGTAACATTATTTTTACAAACAAAATATTATTATATTTTATTAATTTATCAATTCTAAATATATTAAAAAAAGAATGTTTTCACTTTAACACTAATTTGGCTCAAAATTGACTTCAGACTGTTTGACAGTTGTTATATGATTTAGTGCATAATGATTAAGTGGTCAGAATGATTAAGAGTCTTTATGATATAGTGCAAAATGAAATATAATTGTTTGGTAATTGTTTAAAATGAAATTAGGACGCTGAATGGTTAAGGGAAGCCAAAAATACAAAATCATTCGGAGGGTTTTAGAACCATTGAGAGGTAGACTTTATTTTTTCATCAAACAAGATTCACCTCTTAGCGATTAAGATTCTGCATCTTAATAAATTATTAAGAGATAAACAAAGAGCTCCTTCGTTTCGCCATCTACTTGTAATCATAAGTTGTACTTATGCATAATTTACTTGGTTGAATTTTAAGTAATATGCATCAATAAACAATTAAGCAGTATTTCATGTATAAAAAATGATTTTTAAGAGTTTTTGTCAAATGTTTTATATTATAGTATAGATATTATTTATAATAAGTAAAACTATAAAAAAGAAAAGTATATAAATTATACAAAGACGATATTACCCTTGATTTAACGGAGTATCAGTTAAGGGGTTGTTTGATAGTTGCTGAATGGTTGGTGCAGAATGATTAAATGGTCATAATGATTATGAAGCTCTCATAATATACTGCAAAATGAAATATAATTATTTGGTAATTGTTTACAATGACCATATGGCGTTGAATGGTTGAGGGAGACCTATGATACAAAATTATTCAGATGGTTTTAGAACATTAAGAGGCATGGCATTTTTTTTTACCAAACAAAATTCACCTCTTAATGAAACTATTAAGAGGTAAACAAACAACCCATGACATTAAGACAAATATCCCAATCTATAACAAAAATGAAACCATGATGACCTTGTTATGTAATTATTTCGTTTCAAAATTTTCAGTTACCACAAGGACGATATTTGTAATTTATCCTATCGTTTCTTTTTTGTGTAACCTTGGGTTTATAGGCAAGAGTACATGCACTGCAAATACCTTAACAGACCACAAATAGTCTGGATTCATCATTGGTGAAACTCCATGATTACAAGAGTTTTAGGGGTCGTTTATTAAACACTTACTTAGTAAGTGCTTACCGGATAAATTTCCTTATCGGATGAACATGAGAAATGCCAAAAATCTTACCCGGTAAGAGCGATAAAAATGATAAAGAGTCTTACCCGGTAAGTGAGGATGACGATTCTTATCTAGGTAAGCGTTTACCCATTAAATTGTTGCACTCGATATGTTTTGATGTACTAAAATCTTATGCATCAAAATAAATCATAGTGTTGACTCCTATCGATAAGTGTTTACCGGGTAAACAATTAGGTAAACGACCCCTTAATAGCACCTGTAACGTCACAACCAAGTGGTTGATATTGTATATTATTACATGATTGTTGCCGTGTATTTTATCACAACTAATCACATTTTCAACATGATCTAACGATCCAAAATTATTATTACCATTTTTTATAAGGAAAAAAAAGTGTTTCTATTGGAATCCAAACCATCTTCTTTGATGATTAAGAGGTAAGCGTTTAAATATGTAAGAGGTTGTTTGTTTACTTCTTAATAGTTTTATTAAGAGGCAACATCTGAATCGTTAAGAGGTGAATCTTGTTTGACAAAAAAAAAGTCTGCCTCTTAATGGTTCCAAAACCTTCTGAATGATTTTGTATAATGGATCTATGTTAATCATTAAGAACCCTAATTTCATTGTACACAATTATCAAACAATTATATTTCATTTTGCATTATATCATGATAGTCTATTAATCATTCTGCATCAAACTATTCATCAATTGACAAACAGCCCCTTAAATATAAATAATCGACTTATTCTCTGGATTATTTCAAAAATTAGTGAACAAGATTAAACTTTTATGTGGATTTTTTATATTTACATACTTATTTAAAGGAATAAATGTACGATTGTCGTTGGATCCAAGGCTTTTCGGTAACTGCACTCAACGTGTTCGACAAAATTCCTCACTCGCACAAGACACACCGCGCCGGCCATCTCTCTCTTATCATTAGCAGTGTCAGTTGTGTTCAAAATTCGTTCTAAAGCCAGCACCAATGAAATACCCCACTCAATATCCACATACAAATACTAAAAGACACGTCTTTGAGTGTGGGAATCTGTTTATCTTGTAGCGGTGGCTGTGTTTTGTAGTAGATGGGTGTTGACTCAAAAGCAGGAATCTTGAAAGCATTCCTGTAGTTTCTCTTTAATTTATTTGCTTTGGTTTCAAATATTAAATGGGACCATTTTGGTTGCTGGGGTGGGTGTGATTAAATGATGTTGGGGTTGTCCCATGGCACTCCAAAGATCTTTTTTTTTTTATGGAAACCCCCTCCCCCCCAAATAGAAAACATAAAAAAGCTTACTAGCTGTATTGTATAGAAGAAGACATCATTATTGCTTTTCCTCTGTCATCTACAAAGAATGATCCGACCCGACTGGGTTTGATGACTCAGTTTCTTGATTCTTTTAAGTTTTGTCGGCTATCTTTTTATGGGTGGTGTTTTTGGAATAAGAAATTGGAGTGATTGTAGATGATGGGTTTTTGATGTTCTGGATCAGGGAAATAAAGATCAGCCATGGCTCCTGCTCGAAAAGCTTTGGGGTTCTATAATGAAGCCAATGACTGGTAACCCCTCGCTCTATCTCTCTATAACTGAATGTTTTTATTACACTGGCTTTTGGTTCAATTGGTGATCATTACCGTATGTTATACCTATCTCATGAGTTTATTGGAATTCAATTTACACTTGAAAAAACATTTGGTAAATTCTTTAGAATTCAGGAAAGCAAGTGTATTTGGTGGATGCATCAGATAGCGATATAATCTTTAGGTCATGGTTTCAAATGGATTTGAGTTATCTGAATAGTATCTGAAATGGATGCATGCAGAGGGGCTATTTAGCTTAATGACCCTTCTTAAAAACTGAATTTAATTATCTAATTCTCTGGTGTATTTCTAAGTTTTTACTGTAGCTGGCTGAACCATAGGAAGACTGTTTTAAAGAGGGCAGGTCAGATGAAAGTCAATGAGCTGAACTTCTTTTAAGGGACAGTTCTTCTCCCACTGGGTCCTTTGGATAAATGATCTTAAATGAGTTTTTCATTAGTATCATGACCTAAATTTTTTATCTTAATTAACATTCGTTTGACCTGCTCCTGGTTCAAAACAGCATGCCCCTTGTTCAAGACAACCTGCATTTGATTTAAAACAGCATGCTCCAGTAAACCATAGAAATATATTAGAGGGTCAATTTGCAAAACGAGCTTTTGGAGAAGGTCATCAAGATGAATATCCCTTCTCAAACCCCTAGATAGTAGCCTTCGTTTCACTAGTTAATGTGGTTGTCCTTTTTTGGTCTTGAATTCACTTTAGCGAGGAGGGTGTTCGTCAATCATATGAAGTCAAATTGTATATGGACTTGGGATTGCTATCTAGCACATAAGCATTGGAGTAGGTGGTTTGGCTAAAAATTTTTGGTTTGTTTGTGTCAGGTTTTGTAATGCAGGGTTGCCAAGCGATATCACCATTGTTATAGACAACGTAAACTTCCATCTTCACAAGGTAATGTTTCTTCACATTAGCTGTAAGCCTGTAAGTACATAGCTCCAGAAATATGCTATTGCTTTGCATTTGTTATAACTCATTAAAAGCCATAGGTTATCATATAGTGTTGTGTGCTCATTTTTATAAAACAATATGGTATCAGAGCTAAAGGTCTACCACCTTAGGGACTCGACACTTTGGGCAATCTGTACCTGTGTACTTTGGGACAATCTATTCCCATCAAGCCTCTGTGGGAGGGGGCGTGCTGGAGTCTCACGTTGGCTACTTGGACCATTTCTCCTCATGCTGGGACCTCCCTTCTCTCCTGAAAGGGCTCTTTTGGAGAATAATCTAACAAGGTTCCACATATATTCTCACAGTTTTCATCACAAAACCACTGCTACTATCATCACCTGATATTCAAAAGTAAACTCTATGCCATTCTATAACTAAGAACATAAATATGAAAAAAAAAATAAACTCCTTTTTCTATAATCTATCAAATCTATTTGTCTCTCCTAGAAATGTGCTTCTACAATCATAGCACGGGTTTCTGCTTCCTATGCATATGGTTTCTTATCCCATGTAAGTTACTAATATCAAATTTCTTTAACTGCATGTTTCTTTTTCAGTTTCCCCTATCATCGAGATGTGGGAAAATAGAAAAGCTAATTGAAGAAACTCAAAATACCGATCAAGGTTCTTGCACCATTACCCTAGAAAATATTCCTGGTGGGGCCAATGCATATTTGGTGGCGGCTAAATTCTGTTATGGTGTCCGTGTGGAACTTACACCAAGGAATATAGTTATCGTGTATTGTGTGGCAGGCTATCTTGAGATGTTTGATGAGTATGGAGATGACAACTTATTTGGAAGGGCAGAGAATTACTTCCATAAGACCGTACTAAAAAACTGGAAGGATTGCATGGTTGCTCTTCAAAGTTGTGAGACCGTTATGACAGAAGCGGATAATCTCCAGATAATTAGTAAATGCTTGAAAGCTATATCGATGATGGCTTGTACAGATCCCAGTTTGTTTGGGTGGCCAATGATGATGTACGGCCGCTTACAGAGCCCTGGAGGTAGCATTTTATGGAATGGAATCAATACTGGTGCAAGAATCAGAAGTTCAGAATCCGATTGGTGGTTTGAAGATATATCGTATCTTGGTGTGCCTTTGTTTGAGAGGCTTATAAAGACGATGGAAGCTAGGGGCATTCGACCTGAAAAGTTAACAGGTGCCATGATGATCCCTTTTATATTATATTTTCTCCCCTTGTTTTTCTTGAAAAACCACAGGATAAAGGTACATTTGCAGGGGAGAAACTTTGCATTTTTTACACTATGGCACCTTAAGTCATGTGAACTATATATACTAAAAAATGTTCTTTTTAACGTAATAATACGACTCCTAATGGTAGGACCCCTGCAAAATAGTAACAGACTTTAGAGTCGGTTTGGTATGCGAATAAGACTGGACAAGACACAACCGGCGAGAGTGAGGTAGGCGAGTGAAATAATTGTGGAAGGTTTTAAGGTTTTAATTTGACATGGGTAGTTTAGTAATTTAACAATCTTGTCGCATCTCCCTGATTTTTCTTCCACCTATTTTCTTGACTCAGTCCTGTCCTATCTCAGGATAATTGTTGCTCCAAACGTGAGAAAAACAAGTTTTTGGCTGTTCTGTCTTGTCGTACTTACATTGTCTTAAATTATGCACTACTTGTTCCCTTCTGACTTTATTCCAGGATTTTCCTCATTTTACAGGAGCTATTATGTACTATTCTAGAAAGTATCTTCATGGCTTAGGCAGATGGCAAGGGGGGCAGAGTACCAAAGCTAGATCAATTGCAAGCTTTAGCATGAAACCGGCCATTGTCGATCAGCGAGTTCTACTGGAAAGCGTTGTAAAACTGCTTCCTGAAAAAAAGGGCAAGTCTTTCTGTCGTTTCTTGTTGGCACTTTTACGTGTTGCTTTGATTTTGGGTGTTAATGGTAAGTGTCAAAACTCGCTTGAAAGGAAGATAGGAATGCAGTTGGAGCTTGCTACATTAGATGGCTTATTGATTCCTACCTATTCGGATTCTGATACTTTATATAACAGTGATTGTGTAGAAAGGATAATCAATCATTTCTTGACTTCCGAACAAACGGTTACTACTTTTTCTCCACCATCAATTGCTTCAGAAGTGTCGCAATCATCTGGACCATTGAGGAAAGTTTCAAAGCTTGTAGACAGTTATATGGCAGAGGTTGCATCTGATGTGAACTTGAAACCTGAAAAGATTCGATCGTTAGCAGAGGCTCTTCCTGAATCCTCAAGATCTCTGAATGACGGGCTGTATAGAGCGTTGGATGTATATTTTAAGGTCTGTTGCTTGAACTCTTTCTCTCTCTTTGAGTAATTTCAACTTAATAAGTTAATGATCTTAGCTTAATTGATTAAGCTATATTAAAGTTTTTTGTTTTAACTTAATACTAAGAGTTGGGCTTAACTTGTTCAGCCATCCCACCCTATCTTTGTGGATTAAGCTAGGATTTTCTTTTTTCCAAATTACCCTTGTTATACAATTTTTAATCCTATGTCTCGTTAAAAATTAATTAGTCTGCTAGCAAATTCATAAATTAAAAATTTTATTCAAACAATGATGTTGCATTGTTTTAAGTATATTTTAAGTTATTAAGTATTGTGTGATGAACTGGTTGAATTTATGTTATTTTAAATAATTCATAAATTTTTACGTATTTTTTGTCATTCAAAAGATTTATCAAACAAATATATTTCATTGAGCACTTATCTACACAAAGGTTATAATCGTAACTTTTTGTTATTCAGGACCAAATTAAACAACGATTTATCTTATTCATCCAGATAGCTTAATGGTAATACATGGCTTAATGGATACAGGGCTTAAGAGCTTAATAGAAAAAAAATCAAACAACCCCTTATAACACTCAACAAAAAGCTTAATGAAATGAAATTCCATCATGCAGGTCCACCCGTGGCTACCGGACAAAGAAAAAGAAGAGCTTTGCAACATCATCAACTATCAGAAGCTTTCCATTGATGCTTGTGCTCATGCTTCTCAAAACCAGCACCTCCCACTTAGAGTTGTCCTCCAAGTGCTGTTTTTTGAGCAGATGCAGCTGAGAACCGCTCTAGCTGGCTGCGTTAATGTGTTGGATAACGAGAATCCCTCAACTGGTCCAATGAATATTGTGCTAAGTGGCAGCACCGCAATGGCTGGCCAAATTGTACAGAGAGATGGCTGGGTGACCATCGTGCGTGAAAACCAAGTAATGAGAGTGAGCATGGAAAGATTGAGGTCTAGAGTTGGAGAACTTGAAGAAGAGTTCAATAGAATGAGGCAAGAAATGAAAAGGGTAAGTAGAACACATAACTCTCTTGAATCTCCGTGGTTTCTTTCAAGAACGTTTGGAAACTGCAAACTCCTTCCTCGGTCATCAAATGTTCAGGAAGACGTTGTGGAAAGCACGGGGCCCGCTACCCCAAGGGGGTCAACGGACCAGCCACGAGCCTCCCATCATTCCAAACATCGTTGAAGTTTCTTTCAGTGTAATAAAGTAGACAAATGGAAGAAAGTTGAAGAACCCAAGAAGGGGAGATATTGTTTTACTTGAAACCGCGATTTCAATGGTTGACGACACCAGAAAATCCATCCTGGATGTTTAGATATGATGGATGTGGACATCTGTTATGGATTTTCCCCGTCTCCTGCACATTCTTTGTCAACTGTTGCAGCTTCAGTTGAAGTATATAACACAGGTGTGCGATGAAACTGTAATACTAAATTACATACATATATATATATATATATGTATAGCTTATACCTGTTCAGTCCCCAAAAATCATATAAGTTTGTTTATTTGAATAGTAAGAGATTTTTCTTTCCCCTCTGGCTCTCTGTCTCTCTCTTAAACACACACACGGTGCATTTGGTACGCTGACAACACTAAACAGGACTAGACGGGGGAGAGTGAGGGGGTGAAAGAATGGTGGAAGGTTTTAGGGGTATTAATTCGACATGGGTACTTTAGTAATTTGCCAAGCTTGTCATGTCAATCTCCCTGATTTTTGTTCCATCTATTTTCGTGGGACAAAAAAAATGCATTTTCGTTCCACTCAGTCCTGTCTAGTCCTAGTGTAGTGTTGCATAAAACATGAGACAACACGTTTTTGTTTTATCCTATACTGTACTGTCCCGCTTACCAAGTGCACCCAAAGTGACTCCGTGGGGCAAGCATGGAGTTGGGACATGCAAGATGGTTCTTGTATTTGGAGGGCTTTCGACCTATTTGAGTGATGATTGAGATTTCTTTCAAGGGTTCAAGCGAATTCTAATCAACCATGAATAAGACTGGCTTACTGTACTACTGCTAGCTGGCTTGCAGCCCTTGGGGAGAGAAGGGGGTTCCAATATATATCGAAGAGAAAGTGTCCAAGTCTAACCGATATGGGATTCTAGCACGCTCATCCAAAAGACATCCCAGATGGTACACATTGGTTCTAATACCATTTGACTTGTGGAACCCCGTTAATTTACTCTCCATAAGCCCTTAAAGAAAAAAGGGAGGTTCCAATGTATATTGAATAGAAAGTGTCCAAGTCTAGCCAATGTGGGACTATAACACTGATCACCATTTTTGTTTAAAGTTGGAACCGCAGTTTGCTTTCTGGTCCCCCTTTTGTCTACAGTCTTGGAGTTCATAATTTGGTAAAAGTCTGGTACAGCGAAAGATGCAAGTGCCCTACATTGTAGCTTATGTGTTTCTGCTATGCAGATAGTGAGTCTTCTTGTGCACATTTCTGAAGTTTGTAGAAAATGAAATCTATATTTTTGGTGGAATTGGAGTTGTATTTTGCAGATCTTCTGTTGTCATTTGGTGATTCGGTGTAGCTCGTCCAAGCAGGTGGTTGTATTTTCCCGCACCCATTTCAACTTGGGGGTTGTTTAAACACTTACTAGGTCACTTATTTTATCGAATATACATGGCAAGGACCAAGAATCTTACCCAATAAGTGACGGTGACGACACTTAGGCGGTTAGTGCTTACCGGATAAGTTGTTACATACTATGCCGTTTTGATGTACTAGAATCTTACCCGGTAAGGTAAATTATTAATTAATCAACAACCAAAAAACGAAGTGCCACCAATTTGTTTTACGCATAAGAGAAAAACATCATTTTCTGAACAACCAAAACTTGGAAGAAAACACAAAGTGCAAAAATGTCCCTTTTTTTCTAGTTTGAAATGAAGTCTACCAAAATTTCATACGACCAAATAAATAATCAGGTTTAAGCTCATTAACTTACAGAGCAAACCAACCCATGAAGAATACGATAAGCAATAAAAACCTGTGCTTATCAAAATGGTATAAAACTCCCCCACCACAAAACCAAATAACCACAACACAGAAACAAGTATATATCAACCAAATTCTTTCTTTTCCAACTCCAAACCAATACTGATTCCAGCCATTCCCCCATTCCATTCCATTCCATCTAATCAATCAATCAACCATACACATTACTATCGCCATTCTCTACAATGGCCACATTTCCAGGCACCATCTGTCTCCAAAGATGGTGGTTCATCATCCCATGGTGAGCAATGTTGGTGAATCCATAGACCACAGGTTTCACAGTATAAATCTGGGCATGGTTCGGTTAGTGAACACACGTTACAAGCGGAATCCACAGAGAACATTGGCTCTTGTTCATCGTATGTTATTCCCATTTGGTACTGTTCAGGGTGGTTACAATCCTCCTCTGCTGCAACCGAATCCCCAGTCGTGTCTGCTGGTGGATCGTTACTGTCGGATGCAAGCAACTCGTTGAACGAGAAATACGTCTGTGGTTCGAATTCCATGTCCTCGTAGTTAAGATCCTCGTAGTCAAACATCATGTCATCTTCAAATCCATTTGTAGAAACGTCCCATTCCACTACAGGAGATGATGATTCCACTCCAGGGTTCGGGTTGTTTCCTGTTGGCGGTTCAAAATTTGCTGAACATCCATCTGATTCCTTCTCAGACTTTATCTGCCTCCTGACCTGTAGCTTCTTCGGCACAGACCCAGGACCAGGACCAGGACTAGACACTTCAAAATGTCGGTCATTGACTGGCTCAATCGTCGGGGAAGAATACAGAGGATCGTCCTCTTCAACATTTATAGCCTCCTCTGTGTCAAAGGCTGAATTAGCATCAGGTTCCAATTCATTCACTTGTTCACTGTTGGTTTCACAGTTGGAAACTGGTTCTGAATTTTTCGGCTTTTTCTTCTTGAACTGGGGTTTCTTCTTTGCCTCCAATTTCCTTCTGGTTTCAGGATCCATATAAGGACAGAGAGGTATACGTATCCTGCGACACCGACAACATTTGAACCCCAGCAACTCCATAATTTTTGACTCCTTCAACTCAACTGCTTCAGCATGATACCATCCTGCAAGTGAACATAAGCTCAATCCATTAGTAATTATACTTTACAGATCATTAAATAGATGAAGTCAAACGATCAAGAGACTTACTATCGCAGTTCGTACATCGAATATACATCAAATCTGAGTTATATGGCTTCGTACAGAGGTGGCACACAGGTGCCAACAGATTCCCATTCGGATTGCCCTTCAAAAGCAAGTTCTTTAACCTGAAGTCGATTCCTGTTTCCTCTGGGTCCTTCGTCTTCCATATCAAGCCCCACGATAACTTGGTTTTGCTTTTTTTCTTCCCCACATTAGAATCATTAGTTGTTAGCTTATTCTCAGATGATTCTAATGGAGGCCGTATGCCATTCGGCTTCTCAGATGATTCTAGTGGAGGCCTTAAACCATTCTTCTTCTCGGATGATTGGTCAACAGATTCTGATAGACGCCTTTTACCATTTTGCTTTCCACTTCTATTGGTTTTCCGATTACTGGTTGTAGAATTCTTCTCAGATGATTGATTCAAGTATTCTAACGGCCTTCCATAACCATTTTGCTTTCCCCCTTTGATGACTGTTGCTGGATGTTGGCTTTCTGGCCCTTGCATGAGCAAAGGACTAGTAGGAGAATCGCCAACAATTTCATTTTGAGGTGTGACAACCTTTTCACTGTAACACCGTTTACAAGTGATTATGAACTCAACATGTTCTCCCATATGAATATTTGCACGAACCGCACACTGGGCATGACAATAACCTGAAAAGGTAGGCACAGAAACTACTGATCTTAACCAAATGCTTTGATGATGCATCAAAAATTAACCCTCTTCAAGGTTTCACCAAATGGTTACAACCATAAACCAACATTTCAAAAGAGGCATGTCACAAACACCATAAACCCGCCACTGAAACCTTACTAAAATGCAATATTTCCAATCCTAAAATCTGACAGGAAATGGGAGAGGTGTCACCCTCTTTCTACAAAAATAAAATCTGCCAGAAAGTTCTTTGTCCAATCCAAATATCAAGAAGGTATATGAATAAAAGCTACATGTACAATCTAAAAGGAATGCAAAGCAAGACTACTAGAATATTTGATGCACGGTTGACCTCTAATTTCTTTCATCAAAATCTCATTCTTTCCAAAATCATAACCAGGATAGGGTACCCATTCTTCCTGGTTCAATACAGCCTTCTTAAGCACTGTCTCAAATTCGAAAAAGAACTGGGGTTTTCACAATGATATTATGTGTGGTAGCAGTTATTTGAGGATTTTCACAATGTATCCAAGAGAATTTAGACAACACTATAGAAGTGGTTGTGCAGATTATCAAAGAAAGGACAAGTGGTCAGTAACATACCTTGACAAGCACTGCACCTTGCAGCATACCTGAAGACAATAATAGAGAACTATATAAGGTGGTGGCAGCAGAACAAAGGCCAAAAAGAATACGAACAATGAAGATAATACATTACCTAAAGGGAACATCAAGTTGACACAAAGTACAGAGGCATTTCCCCATATTATTATTCTTCTGCGATAGAAAAGAAAAGATATTTTTTCCAGAAGCCTTTAACTGCTTTTTGTGCAAATTCGATAATGTGCTCGCATGTTTATCAGCAGTTGTCAAAACCACTTCCACCACTTCCTTCTCATACTCTTTGATCAGATATAAAGGAATACGCGTCTCCATAAACCAGTATTTGTCCTTACCATCTCCAGTTTTCTCCTCTTCCAATATATTCTTCAGAACACGGGAAGGAAGATGCTTTTGATTCTCAAAAACGACACCGTAGCTGATCTTATTTCCCAAAACCTTCTTATCAACAATGCAAGCATTCCTAAAAGCAGAAGCCTCTGTCTCTGGACCTTTTCCATCCTGAAGAGGCTGCTCAGGACGAACAAGCTCATTCCATCTCACATGAAGGTCTAGGTATCTGACCTGTTGCAAGGGAGAAAATGGTTAACAACAAGCATCAAAAGGTTCAAACTTCAACAGGAAGTTCAGTATGTTAACCACAAGGGTTGTGGCGTAGTGGTTGAGGCTCAGGGTGGTGGAATATCCCATCTTCCCTGGCTCAATTCCAGGCGTCCACAACAATTGTGGCCACTGAGTTTATCAGTGCTGATGTCTTGCAGTCACAACAGGAAGTTCTAGGGCATAACCAGGGACACCCTCCAAGAAAAAGTTCAATATGTTCCCAGCAAGCAGCTTCTAGGAAAAGGTTTACCTGAAGAGCAAGCTGTGATGCAGTCTTGCTCATTTCTACTGCAGCTCGCCAGAGGAACTGCCTGCTTCTTTTAGGAACCTCAACACCGTCAACATATTGCACACCATTTATTTTTCCACAACCACCTGATTAGACAGGTGAAAGAAATCAATTAAACGTTCTCTTAACCATTTCAACAATGACAAACAACAACAACAATAAGGTTACACCAAGCAAGTGGCAACAGATTGTATATGGCCAAGTATTAAGAGAGATGCTAGAAGATGTATCTAGGTGATTGCAGTTTACCATGTCGAGCAGCATTCTTGATCATCCTCTGTGGTAATATCCCTTTCTGGAATATATGCTTAGAAAGCATACCACCTCGCCACCAAGCAAAGTTGGTTGATAAATCCTTCCCATCAGCATCAGTGACTTCAAGTATTATAGCTGGTTTCCGACCACGCCTACCCGGTCCACGTCTTTGAGTTGATGCTGCCGCATTTTTAGCATTTTGGGCGACTTGATTTTCAAATCCCATATCATCTACAAGCCTAATCCAATCCGCTGAAAAAGCAATGTCGCGAATGTTCCTCTCAAACTACATACAAACAATAAGATTGTATCAAAATGGGCACAGGACATAAATGTAAAATAATAATAATAATAATAAGCTGAATGCAACCTCCATTCTCATTCAGCAACATCTTTTATAATTTATTGGCTTCCACTTATTTCAAAAGACAACTAGGTTTAGATTTGGATACATTCTAAAATAAAACAAAATCAAAAACCTGACAATTGTATATACTTTGCAAAAAGTACATTTGTCTTTAGGTCCATATTACAGAATCTACCATCCTCCCCCTTAATACTCGCTCTATAATAAAAGAGCAATAGTGCTCTATGAATTCATATGCATAGCATCCTCTGTTGAGACATGTCAACTTCAAGAAATTAAAAACTTCTTGAACCAATATGAAATGCTAAGGGTACGGAATGCATTCAGAAGAACCCAATATTTTCAAATTTTAGATAAGGATTAAATGATTATGTATATCCGGAAAGTGCATAAGGATGGTGGAGTGTATAATAGAGCCTGTTGGTGGCACGAAAGGTAGGTTTTGTAACTAAAACTATCTCAAAGGATGGCAGATTGTGTAATAGAGCTTGTCTGAGTCTACTCACTCTGGCAGAATTCCAACTTGAAAAGGGATCAAACCAATTACAGCTATCAGCTAGACGGACAAAACGAGGGTATATCATTATTTTAAAGGTTCCAATACAGATTAAACGGTTATGTATATCTGAAGAATGCAAAGAAAAGGAAGCTACACTTCAGAAAAATTCGAAATTTTGTGGAATAGAATCAATACTTGAAAAAAAAAAAACAAAGGCTGGAGAGGGAGGGAAAAACAAAAAAGAGAGTTTTATTACAAAACCTACCTTCCTTCCCACCAGCAAACCCTATGCAACTGGAAAATAGGAGAGGCGGAGAGATAGAGGCTTCATTATAAACAGAGGCAAGATCAAGAATAGAGAGGTCTAAGTTTCGTTTGTTTCAGCCATTTCTTTCAGCTCCTCAGTTATCATCTCGGGTATCCCGTTTCCATGATGCCAAAATAAAAGGGAAGTGAGACCCTCAAAAGTCAAAGTAGAGATGGGAAACGGAGAAAAATAATAACATAACCAGACCTTTGCCATCACGCATTTGCTACAGAAAATGTGTTTGACAGGTTCAAGGACAAACTATGACTAGGTTGTCAAGTTGTTTAAATGCAAGGGAATAAAAACGATTTCCAAGTGTCATTACCAATCTAGCATCCCAATTTTGGAAAAATATAATGACGACACCCAGCAATTTTGCAATTTCATAAAATCTTAAGATAACTATCTTCCAAATTAAATAATATCACATAAAAGGATCCCCTCTACTAGGAAAGATATTTCCATATACTAGAAGTCATAGATAGGCCTGATCATTACCAGGGTAGCTTCTAAAAAATTGATAATGTGAATTATTTTTCTAGAATAATTTCAAGAAATTAATATGTTTCATACTAATTTTTCAACCGACTTCTCACAAAAAGCTTCCACAGTTAAAATGACCTAACAGGAAGAGTGGTAGAAAGAAGTGTTGATTTCCCAACGAAAAGAGATGCAGAAATGAAAATAATTTCTTTTACTACAAGTGAAGAGCTTTTCCCTAGATTCTCCTCTGAATAATTGCCGTTGACTAGTTTGCTTGCTAAACCACATACATTAGAGGGCAAGGAAAGCCACTTAGAGGATGAAACAGATTACAACAAATGCAATTAACTAAAAGCTTCTCAGCTTGATAATTTATTTCCATTGTGTGACTCCTTCAGAGAGAGCAGGATAATAACTCTCCAACCGTCACCTACAACAACCAAATGTCCTGGATTATTCCATCCCTCTCTCTTTTTGAATCCCAGCAATTGCTCAAATTAATTAGTTTCAAGAGCCTGCCACACTTTTGGCAACTTTTGACTTTCAACCTAATTCACCACTTACGTGCCACTGAAGCCCAGTAGGTCTGCAGGCAGTACTCTTTTTAGCTTTTCCTCCTTTAGTAAACAAACACCACTTGAGCATTTCTCTACTGAATCCCAATAAACTTGCACTTTCTATAAAATAAATTTATACGTGCCTATGAACCCAGTAGTTGTGCAGGTGGTACCCATTTTAGCTTTTTTTCTCCTTTAGTAAATAAAGGCCACTTAAACATTTCTCTCCTGAATCCTGATAAACTTGCACTTTCTATAAAGGATGTTTTTCTGTTAAAGGAGCGAAGGCTATACAAATAAGAGTATGGGCTAGGTGTGGGCCAAAGAAAGATTTAAGTACTTGCGGACATTTATAAATCAAGAATTTAACGGTCTCAAGACTTGTTAAGAAACCTTATTAGAATAAGAAAAATACCACATTAGAGTAGAATATGGAAAGATGGTAAATTTGCCACCTTCTTACCCTTCAAATTAAGCTATCACATTATGACTAAAATCTTTAAGAAGAAAAATAACCACTTCATTTAGTACTAGAACAGCCATTGTAAATGAAAGACAATAGAGATAAAATACTCACTTCAAGCAAGGAGGCCTTTATTTCACCCAAAGTTGCAGCTTCCTCTACTTGTTTATGCCACTGATTTCTATAACTTGCATTTAGGAAAGGCCCAACTGTTAGACCACGCAAACTCTCTTCCATGTACATAACATAAGTTGCAATAGAAGCAAGACTGCCCTCCATAGTTTTTGACTGGCGCAGGGAGGCAAGTATCTTTGCAGCGGCTTTGATGGCATTTGAGGCAGCTGCATTCAGCAAGCACCCTTTTCTGCTACTAACTGAAGCTTTGCAAGAAAGACACCAACCACATCTTTCCCTTGGGACTTCAACAAGTTTCTTTTCATAATTTGGCCAATAAAAGCGTTTAGCAGCAAGTGAAAATGCTTTTGTTTGAAGTGAGTAATTAGCAGACATAAATTTCCTGTGGCTGCTTGAAGGTTGAGGTTGAGATGGAAACTTTTCTTCTGAGGATAAAATAGCTAAACTAGCAGCAGCTGACGCAGCAAAGTCACCATGGATGTAGACATTTACATACACCTGCGGCTTGAAAGATGAACCCATGTACAAGCACCCATCAGCAGAAATTCCATGACCTCGCCCACCAGACAGTAAATTAGTTCCATTGCTATGAGAGGACATATTTGACACATCGCAGACACTATTCATATCACTTCTGGTATTGCAATTGCCATTTTCAGAGATACATGTAGCAGAATTCTTCATACTCAACTTGCCACTTGAACACGGCTGGTTTAGTTCAGAGGAAAAAGGCTGCAAGCTAGCTGAACAAGTGGACCAGAGAGTTTCAGTGTTAGCACCTACAGAATTAGTGTAGTTGCCAAGCTGGGTACTACCTTCTACCACCTGTTCATCCAAAGTTGCTTTACCAAACCCTGGCTCTTTACAATTTTCCTCCCGCCATGCAGCTATCACATCCTTTGAGTTATATTCAGCAACACCATTACCATTTCCGGTATCAATTACATCCTGTACATTGCTACTTTCCTTAGCCAACAAAGTAGAGGGAATTGAATACTCACCATCAACCATTTTGTTTGGGAGAAATTTATCTGTTCCAAATGAGTCGGCAAGAGATGAAATATGCTCAGGAATTTCCCAATATCGCATAATACTGTTGCATATCCCCAAGTATAAAGTCCTATACTCAGCAGAACATGTAAGTGTATGCAAGACCTTTTGAATATCAACTGGAGAATAGTATCGGATATGTAGTTCCGAACTTTTCGAGGCTTTCATCCTGCATTCATTAATTACAAAAGCATCATAAAAGCAACTCCACAGAATGAGAAATAAGTAAGAAAAATAATCCAAGGGGTGGAATCAGGCATCCTATTTATTTCTTTTAATGGAGGGATCTTGTTTTATATCTCATTCAGATTTTATAGTAGTTCTTCATATAGAAGTTACCCTATATATATGATTTCAACCAAATGCACCAAAGCCGTTTTAGTTCTACCCCGACCCAGAGATTCGTAAAGTCACATTCACAAATTGGGGAAATTGGGAAATATAAGTACATGAGATACCAATCCTACATAAAATCACATTCAATAAGAAATATTTGAGGATTTGGAACATACACCAATAGATGGTCGCAAGAGCCCAAGAAAACTTGCTCATAAGGATCAATGCCAAAAAACTCAGCTCCTCTAAGAGTCGTTACCCTGGTAACATTTGGCCCAGTTCTGTTAGCTGCACACTCCGGACAATACCATGCCCCTTCAGGAATACACATTTTGTTTACTCCTATACATCTGGTATGATACGCTGATGGGCATCCATCACAGCAAAGTAAAGTCCCATCCATGCCACAGAGCCGGCATTCATCAACATTCCCATCCTCATCAACATCAATACCAGTATATAATCCAGTAGCTTTTGCAGCAAAAGAATTTGCAGTAGAAGGCAGTGTTTTCATATGACTTTCAGCAATATCTTTTACGGCTTCTCGATTAGAAGAGCTCGGTTGGACTCTTCTAGGGATACTCTCATCAGCAAAGACAAGAACTCCATCAGGATCTGGGCCAACTTCAATTCCTTCACGCATGTCTATTTCTGCCCTTAGTTCCGCTGAACATAATGCATCATCACACAAAAGCTGCAAAATGGTTAACTTCCTGCCTGCAGATAAAGTATAGTAATCCTTTTCCAGAACGCTAACATAGAATGCTTTCCATTCAGGCCCTTCTGCATATCTCATAGTCATTAGATACTGGAGTATAAACACTGGCCAGGTTAATGAATCAAGCAAGCTCCAATCCATGCTTCTGAGCAAAAGAAGAAATTTATTAATATCTGTGATAGCGGAGAGCCAGCATCTATGGAATAATTAATGTGGGACTTCCTTTTCAGTAGAAGTTAGGCCGAAAAAATGTGATCTTTAATGTAATAGTGTTCATGATGTCGTTGTACCATTAATAATCCTTCAAGTGAAGATACTTGGTTTATTTTTATAAGTTATGTGTGTTTTCTTTTCTTTTTTTTGCTTTGAACTTCCTACAATCAACTTTACATGCTCTACAGTTACATAATGTTAAAGATCTCCAATTGCTCTAGGCATAACCAGTACAAGGCACTTAAATGAGTTAACCAGTAAAAAGAATTCTCTCTTATGATTCTCGAATTGAACTTTCCAAACATCAAAATCTATGTTTGACATGTAGTTAAAACCACATGTTACAGACCACAGACGCTAAGTGAACAAACAAAGAATGGTGTAAATAAATACCTGAGGCATTTTGATGCAAGCTCTGAGCCTTCCGACGATAGGATTTCCACATGACTCTTCAACGCACGCAGAAGAGCAACATGAATGGCATCCAATAGTGCATTAGGGGTGGAACAATTAAGAGCACCAACAAACTCATCCAGTCCAAAAGGACTTAAGAACAAGCAAACACTAAATGAACGCAAGAAACTATACACGGATAGAAGGTATGACACATGCTCCTCAGAGACCCCAAAATTTCCTGAAGAAGGCGGCAACTGTGGTGGTGGTGGGACGGGAGGGCGTTCAACTTCAACCGGATCACCAGACTGCTCATAATCACTGACATCACTGGATGATTCACTGTCAACCTCAGGTTGAGCTCCACTAAGTTCAAATGCACCACCACGAATTGAACTTTCAACCTTATCGGCATTGGCTAATTCAACACCGTTGCCTACCCCACCACCATCACTCCTCACAGTTTCAACCTTAAAAGCATTGGCTAATTCAATATTGTTGCCTACCCGACCACCATCGCTTCTCACTGCTTCAACCTTATTAGCAGCACCATCCAAGCGAACAACCTCATCTTTAGCATATTTCTTCAATATGTATTCATCTAGAGCCTTCTTCCTCCTATGAAAATCATCATCCATATCCTTGTCTCCAATAATAAACGCTTTCACTTCACCACTCTCCAAATCCTCGCAATCCCCATCTTCATAATCAACCCTGTATAAACCAGTATCGTAGGAAACAATCTTCCCAAGAAAAACACCATTCCCATCAAACTCCTTCTTCACATACCTCCCAACAAACACTTTAGACCTCGTCTCAACCGCTGTTTTCTTTGCTGTTTTATCTGCACCTTGTCCGTCCTTCCTTTTCCTCTTTCTTCCTCGACGCTCCGTCTTAACCACCTCGGGCTCCATTCTCCCCTCCGATTTAGATCCAAAACACGCTTCCAGTGAATTCTAGGGCTAAAGCATCAAATGACAATCCGATCAAACCTAATTCAAACAATAATGATGCCAACTTCAAGATTTTCGCAGATCTCAAGAGCAACAACAATTGAATCGAATGCTATAACCAAAAAAGACAGGCATAAATTGATGTAATTTATAAAGCATGCTGTTTTCGCATAAAAAAGCTTACAACTCCATAAAAATCGATGCAGAAATGAAATCGTACCTCGTCAATACAAGTTAGCCGCCACTAGAATCCCGCTTAGGGTTTCGTCTGCCTCAGAGATATAAGCGCATATATGTTTGTGTATGTATATGTTATCCGTCCCTGATATGGTATATAAGGTTAGCCCTAGAGAAAAATACCTGCAGAGGAGACGAATATTGGGTTTTTCAGTACACACTCCTCTCTATATATTGATGGTGGTTTTTAGATTTGAATCGTCCGAGTCTTCCAACTTGTGACTCGTCCGATTCCGATTTTGACTCGCCAGATTTTGAAATTTAATTGTTTAATATATTCCCTCTTTTAATAACAACTCAATCTGAAAATTATAAGATTTTCCTTTTACCTTTTTTAAAATCTATGGTATCGACAATTTAGATTCCCTTAATTCATGGGATTCATGCAAAATGTTTTTGTAACAAGTGATTTATATTTATTTTTTTATATTATAATCAGATCAAATCATGCATTGAGAATGTAAAAAGTGAACAGTTGTTGAATCGTTTGGTGTGGAATAATTAAATGATCAGAATGATTAAGAGACTCTTAAGATATGGTGCAAAATGTAATATGATTTCTTGGTAATTGTTTTGAATGAAATTAAGGTTGAATGGTTCGGGGGTTCAATATACAAAATCATTTAAAGGGTTTTAGAATTACTAAAAGACAGACTTTTTTTGTCAAACCAAATTCACCTCTTAACAATTCAGATGATATCTCTTCATGAAACTATTAAGAGGTAAACAAACAAACTCTGAGTCTTGTTTTTGATCTATGCGAAGATAAAATTAGTAGTTAGAAATGCATTTAACTCGTGCTTTTTTTAAATGAGTTGAACCAACTTCATGATGCGAAAATGTGAATCATACTTATCCAGATAAGTGTTACAATGTACTGTAAATAATGTTGAAAATAAATTATACCTTAAAAAAGTTATATTTATTTTAGAACCATATAACTAATAGAAAAATTTTAACCATAAATGTGGTGTCTGATTAGCTTGAGTTTAAGTTTCAAATGTCAAAAATGCTTGGAGGTCTCAGGTTCAAATCCAATGATGAATAAAAATTCTCTTGTGGTCATGGAAGTTCAAATTGAATGAACATGTGCTACTGCAAAGCAGGTGATTGCTTGAAATTAGTCGGATTGCATAGCTAGTTGGATTTTCAGGTTAATAAAAAAAATTTATATTTATTATGTAATGAAAGCATAAAATCTATATAAAAAAAATGAAGGTCAAATTTCGAAGAAAATATGATTAACATAATTTTAAAAAATAAATAGTATGTAAAAACCTCAATATTATTTCGATATAAATGATCAATAGCATCAGTTCTGGAAGAGAAATAAACATCTGATACACTTGATAAAAAAACAGTTATAGACTAATTAGAGGTTTATCTGGTTGTTAACTTCAAGACTTCGTGATTTTAGATGATGTGCATTTATTGATTTAAGTTGGTCCGTATACCTACGATTACAAAAACGACCGATTATATAAAATTTACGACACGAATGTCCATGACATCTACATGGATTGACCGTATATAACATTATGAGATGCATTGAATTTTTGTACATGTTGACAGTTGACGTAAATGGCGTTATGTGATATGTTGTTTGTTTTCATGTGTCGGCACATATGTCTTATAATCATCTTCGCATACAACAGATTGTGACTATCGTCAACTTTTGCATTTCGGGTAACAATCAACACATCATAATACCGGAAGAATATTATCTGCTACCTTCTATTTCAAATGTTCCATTATCCGATGTGATAGAAATTTATTGACAGAATTCCCGAACTAAATTACATATTTTTATCAGCAATGTGCATGTGATGTTATAAAAAGGAACAAAATTATTAACCAGATAAAATCAAGTATAAGATAAGCAGATAAATGTTCATTTATTATTTACTGATGTTGAAAATAAACGAGTATGCATCTACTCTTGTTATCCTAAACTATATGTAACTTTTGACTTACAAACTTCCCAACTGTCACTGAATACTCTCCGGAAACCTGTTTGCAAACGAATTCTTTAATAATTTGGAGTTTTTACAGATACAGTCGTTTTACTTTTCAGTGTTGAAAAAAATATATGTACATCATACCCCTTTTGACCCTATTTTCGAGTGATATATTATATTTGTTGAATTTGATTTGATTTACTTCTACAAAAATAATTTGACTGATAATTAGATTTAAGCCTTTGTCATGTAGCTCAGTTGACAAAGAGATTGAAACGACTTTGCCCAAATACAAGACAGATCATGAGTTCGATCATCTTCAGGGCTAGTCTCAACCATTGAGTGAGTCAAAAATGCCCCCTCAAATTAGTGTCCTCGATGACAGGTGGAGTCGGTTGAGGTTGTCGGTAATCAATTTTTTATCCAAATAATCATATACCTTAAATACAGGTCAATAAAAGTTGAGTAAAATAGACTCGATATATTTTAAAATTATTAATAAAATAAATATTCCAACTTCAATTAAAAATTATTCAAAAAAGGAAAAAATATGCATTTAATTTTTAACAAATTAAAAAATTAAACATAAAAGGGAAAAAAGAAAAGCTGAGTCAACTCGGATTGGATAACCGTGTGATAACCATCCTCAAAAAGGGGAGTTTTCGTTTGGTTTCCCCTACAAAACAAGAGGGTACGGGTTATGAGCAAGTAAACCCATTAGGATTTTGGCGGGAATCATTTAGGTGTGGTGTTATTTTACCCGCCTATTTATTTCAGCTTTGAAAGTCTGGGTTCTTTTTTTAATATTTTTATTTAATACAAAAACGGTCACTTTATTTTAATTTTTAATTTTATATTAATTAAATAATTAGGAAATATATTTACTAATTATATGACTATTTCTACAATTATAGTAATTAAATCATTTTTAGTAAAATAATATATGTTTTCAATATGATTATTATGAAGAAAAAAAGATAAGAATCTAATCATTAAATAATTACCATATAAGATTATCTTTAGTAAAATAATTTTATATTTACCTTTTAATAATATTTTTTTTAAATGGTCATTTATTAAATGTTTACCAATTAAATGTTTGTCGATATCACATACCTTATTGGTTGAGCATGATCAAAATTGAAAATCTTACATGGTAAGAAGCATGACAATGATTAAAGAGTCTTATCCGACAAGTAATATAAACGACTTTTACCCAGTAAACACTTACCGAATTAAAAATGTTTACCAACAATACTTTTTAATGACCAAAAATGTTACATGATAAGGTAAATGAGGATGATATATGTCGCCAGTTAGTGACTATAACAATAATAAACGGCAAAGCTTAAATGTATAACAAACGCAACTTGATAGGTTTGTCATGAAAACTTTGTTTATACGGTCACGACACTTCGTATTCTAATCACTCTGCCAATCTCTAGTTAACTGTATAAAATTCGTTAAGTGTTATTCTATACTTAATTTTTGGCCTAAAATGGCCAGATTGACATATTATGGCGTGTAGTACATTGAATATATGAATAAATTTTATAGCAGATAATGGTTATAAAAGTTTTGGCTTGATTTTCATCCTTGTATGTAATTTAATGAGTTTTGTTTTGGTATAACAGATAATGGAATTGTACTCGTGTACCGATGGGTACGTGACCTTAATGGGGTGGGGATTCCCCGCTTTAGTGAGTAACAGAGCATGGACAAGGGTAATTTTCATATCAAAGCAAGCAAGTCACGGATGTCATTTTTCTTGACGCGATACAAAAGACGACTCACCACTGCTGCCTGCTCTCTCCTTCTTCGGCACTTCCCAGCCCAAAGCCCTCACAACACTCGATACCTGCTCCCGCTTATTGATTAGGGTGAGTCACTCAAGTCCTCACTGATAGATAGAAAGATAAATTCTGCAAAGCAAATGACACTAGCCACCTTTAACTTAACACATTTTTTTTGTTAAATACGTGTATATGTATATATGTACACGTGTGTATATACACAATTATTATTAGATAACAAATATATTTTATTTTCATATACTGTTAATTAAGTTAGTAACAATTAACTTCTTATGTTACTTTTAAAATACCCCGTTTTTATTTATTGTTTACTAAACAGGTTACCCAAACCCATTGGTGATTGGTCATGTGAGGACAAGATACTTAAACATGGAGCATGGTCGAGAATGGGGGGGGGGGGGTGCATTACCAGCCCAATGTCTGCCCTAATTCCATCCCTAATTCCATACATATAAATCAGAGCATTCCTCATAAAACATTATATCCACATGATTCGTCATATCAACCTCTCTAGTCATCATGTTCAAAAGAAACCAATATGGGCCCTCTATCTTTTTTTTCTTCTTCCTGAAAACGAAATAATAGAATCCACATAGAATTCATATGATATAACACAAAACACAATAATCATGCCCACAACACAGTAAACAAGATTTGAGAAAGGCTAGTTTAATCCATAGCCGTTGTGTGATTTTATAGCAGAGAGGAAAAAGGGAAGAGAGAGAGAGAGAGAGAGAGAGAGAGAGACATAAGAAACAGAGTCGTGATTCAAGTGGGGATTGATTTGGGTAATCAAGTCAGTGCGGTTCAGGTAAGGTGGCGAGGAGAGGCATGGTGTCGCTTTTGTTGTGACGAATAGATGTGAAGGGGCAGTGGTCATCCGTAAGAGAGATTGATCAAAGAGGACGAAGGAAGGAAAAATAGGTGATAATTGGTGACATAAAGAAGGCTTGTTCCTAAATGCTTTATGATGCGAAACGTATATAATATATAAAAATATTATATCATACAATTTTTTAAAAACATGGTAAAAGAATGAAAAAAAAGGCTTAAAGACCAAAATATCCCGAGAGTTAAAAGTATTTTATTAATGGTGTTATGGGCCGTTTACCAACATTTTTTGTTAAGTGCTGGTTGGGGTAAGAGGTCTGACTGTGGTAAGATGTCTGACTGGAGTAAGTGCTGATTGGATTTTCTTGTTTACCAAACATTTTTTATTAAGTGTTGATTATGTCAAAAAGACTATTATGTCCCTCTTTCTGGAGTAAGTGCTGATTGAAAATTATTGTTTACCATATGTATTGTATTAAGAGCTAACATAAAATGTTATTTATCAAAAAATTTAAATATAATTTCAAATTCTTTTTTGCTTACGAAAATATATTGATACTCAATATATTAACATATTACCGATTTTCATAATTTAGAACAAAAAGTCAAATTTTCGTAAAGCAAAACCACTATTAAAATAAGGACCAACAAATGAAACAACAACAAACCATCAACAACGAACAAAAAGTCATTACAAGTCTTTAACATAATTGTTTGCGTACAAATAGTTCGCTTACAAATATTAATTTCAAGCATTCAACATTAATTGATTTGCAATCTGATCACGCAAATCAGTCATATATTCATTGCCTTGGG
>NC_037537.1:24197946-24199861 GCF_001531365.2 Cynara cardunculus var. scolymus
GTCAAGATTCCATACAAAGACCAAAACATCTTCCAAAATTCGAATGAAAAGGACAACATCATCTTAAAGATAAAAGTTATATAAAAGCCAACAAACATCTTCCAAAGTTCAAACAACGACAAACATCTAATGCGCATATAAACCATTTAAAACTTCAAAAGAGCGCATCATAATATCTAGTGTTCATTCAAACYATCTAAGGTTTCAAAAGAGTGCATCAAAAAGTTTAATACGCATATMAACCATCTAAGGTTTCAAAAGAGCGCATAAAAGTATATTCTTCTAATGTCTAAACAAACGCTGCAATAATTATATAAACCCAAGTTGACGTCCCGTGAACCTAACCCAACCCTCACACTTATCCTCCTTCAAACACAACCAAATCTTCTTATAATCAGGGCCTAGGCTAAAAARATGAAGTGTTGCCTCATACAACGGGCTTCCCCACCCAAATTTCTCCAGTTTCTCAATGCAAGCACCCACCTCAGATTCCGTGGGTTGTTTGTCCAAAGCATTTTGCACAGAAGTGACAATCTTAGACACCTCCTCTTCATTCACTGAACTGCTTGGTTGAACACTTTTTCGTTTTTTTCTTTGAGATTGAGAACGCGAAGAAGACTCTTGTACCGAAGGCAATGTTGAACTTTATTGCTCTTGTGTTTCTTGTATTTGAGGAGCAACACGTGTAGACAATGTTTTTGAACTTTGTGTTTCTTGTGTTTGGGGAGCAATGCATGTAGGATTAGGAACAAAAGAGGTCGGCCCCCAACTTCTAACGCCCGTGGAAGCAACTCCGTCAAAAAGTTGAACACAAAGATCTGGAAATGGTAGTGGTGCAGTCCTCAACTTTTCAACATATTTATTGGACTGTTTACAAAAAAGTTATGTGTAAATAAATAAAAAAACAACTTAAAAAAAGAAAAAATAGAAAAATAAAGAATACGACCTTTGTTTCCATTTGCCATTCCTCTTCAGACAGCTTAAAAGAGTTCGTAGACGCATCATAAATATTTCCAGTTTTGTTTTTCAGTTTTGACCAAGCTCCATATTTGCCTTTGAGGTAGTCGTAATGGTTTTTCATTTGTCTTTGGTCCACAATAAAATTATGTGTCTTTTCTAACGTCTCAACTACTTTCCTCCAAGAAATTKCCTTAAGGCTACCACCCTCTCGCCCATTTATAGATATCTCTCGCAAACATGACTCTAGAAAAGTTTTTACTACATTGCAATCTTTCCAACTAACCCTAGCTCTCTTGGGTTGTGAAGATTCATCGACTTTTTCCATACCTATAGAAATTAATTAAACATGCTTCAAACACATGGTTYGATTATCCATGGTTCATGAAAAATTGCAAAGCGTAACATTATATACCATGAATTTACCATCAGAATTAACAAAAGCTTGATGTATATATGAATGAAAAAGAAGCTAGTAGTGGTGGATCTGGACCTACATATGTTGGACCTACATATACTGCARCCTATGCCAAGAAGCTAGTATACTGAAGAACCATCATTTTCATGGGACAATTTATTACCYGCACCATAAAAAAACACAGAAAGTTCATGGCTTTGCTGCTCKTGTTCTCACACAACCACTAATAACCCCCCAATACTATCCCAAKAAATGATATCCTACAAGATTTGAATATGGATGAATTCTGAGTATTTTTATTTCAGATTCTGGTTTCATTATAGTAATCACTGAATATATGGGATGAATCTGGTTTCATTGGAAATGAGTGTTTGTAGTTGCACATTAAGGGAGTAATGAGTGTTTGTAGTTGCACTGCACCATGTGTGTTCYTTAGTAAAGGTGTTACATTTGTTCTTACATGAACTGAATCTGGTTTCATTGAATATGAAGATGCATTGAACCAGTGTTCCTACCTACCTATAAAAATACCATCAAAAG
>NC_037537.1:24202302-24203535 GCF_001531365.2 Cynara cardunculus var. scolymus
ATATTTTAATGTAATTAAATTTTAATTTAAATAAAATAATATATAATTTTATGATTTGATTTGTTTAAATTAAGAAAATGATTACGTTAAAGATAATTTAATTTTATTGTTCTTTTTCTATCCTTGCAAATTGCAATAAACAACTTATTATCGATATTTTAACACCAAAATCATCAAAGACCGTTAAGAAATGAACTTCAATTTTATCATCATAAAATTAGAGTTTTCAGTTTTTATATTGCAGGATGATAAAATTGGAGTTCATTTGCTAAAAATGGTATAATTAATATAATAGTTATAATTAAAAATTATTTATTTGGTTAAAATAGTTAATTGAAAAAGATAAACTCTGATTTATTTTATTGGCTTAACTTCTTTTCTACTTTATGTAATAATTAAAAAAACTTGACTTTCTTAATCAACCAAAATCATACTTCAAATATTTATTTTACTTGATTTATTTTCACATTTAATAGACCCGTTTGGTTTGTGGAATTCGAAAAAATTTGATGAAATTGAAGTGATAATTTTTTTTACCAAATTTCAATTCTTTTATTTGATTTATTTCTTGAAATTGATGGAATCCTTCAAAATTCATTGAATTTCGTCACCACCCACCACGACCATGTTATTATTGTTCGTCATGGCCCCATCCCCACCGCCTCGCCCCACCCTGCCTACACCTAACAACCCCACATATAGAGCATGGGCGGGGTGGGGGTTGTGGGGCAGGGTTTAGGTAGGGGTGGGGCAGGGTGATAGTTGTGAGCCTGTGACGACGACAATAGTGGCATGGTGTAGGCGGGGCGATGAGTAAGATAGTCCAAACAAAGAGGAATGTTCCAATTCTATTGAGAAGTTTCATTCCAATTCCTAACAACCAAAACACATGGTCGAATTCCATTTCAATTTCTTCAAAGTCAAATTCTTTTGATAAATTCCAATCCTCAAAGAGTAGCATGTTTAGTTGATCTTGGAGTTCTGTTTCACCGTATGCAAAGATATTGGTAGGGGTGAGATTTGTAAATAGTTTAAGAATCGAAGGACCTAAACTGTTTTATATGTTATAATCTATATATATATTAAAGGAAGAACCAAGAGTATTGAGGTGGCATAATGAGGATTAAGTATTGAAGTGTTGGTGAATTATGGTTGATTTTGAGATATCCCACATTAGTGAAGAGTTGAAAATTTTGAATAAGATGAAGTGTATAAGAAAGGTGGATTGGATGT
>NC_037537.1:24204930-24205349 GCF_001531365.2 Cynara cardunculus var. scolymus
AGGTGGCATCATGAGGATTAAGTATTGAGGTGTTGTTGAATTGTGGTTGATTTTGAGATATATCACATTGGTGAAGAGTTGGAAGATTTGAATAATCTATATATATATATTAAAGGAAGAACCAAGAGTATTGAGGTGGCATAATGAGGATTAAGTATTGAAGTGTTGGTGAATTGTGGTTGATTTTGAGATATCTCACATTGGTGAAGAGTTGAAAATTTTGAATAAGATGAAGTGTATAAGAAAGGTGGATTGGATGTATTTGTCTCAAATAATGGGGTTTGTCTCATAGGGTTGTCTTTCTTTTGATGACCCTCTTTTAATTCTATAACCATGGTTGGAAACCAAAGAAACCAAATGGTATAAATTATAGTGCAAAATTAATTATATTATATTATTATATTGAAATCTATAACCAT
>NC_037537.1:24207129-24248896 GCF_001531365.2 Cynara cardunculus var. scolymus
TTTTTCGAATTATTTGAATACTATTTGTTGATGATTTTATTAACAACTAATATATATTTATATAAACAATCTTCAGATCATTAATCAAAGTACTCATACTACCGCGCAACGCACAGTTCCCATACTAGTTACTTTAATAATAAAAACTATTATGAAAAATGTCATAAAAAAGATATTAATTATAAAAACTATTTATTATGGAAAAACAATGACACATATGATAAGTATAATGACATGCATGATATCGGGCGGAGACAAGATTGCGGATTAGGAGGACCACTAAATATAAATAAATCAAATTAAATATTAATGTTCTTAAAATAGCAAATAAAGGTAAACTAGTAAAATACTTGTATCGTCCTTTTATTATCAGAATTATTTTTATACGGCATAAATGATTAATCAACAGTTGTTGTTTTTTTTTTTTTGTCAGATACTTTTTTCAAAGGATGTTAACTGTTAAACTAGCTGATATAAAATAAACTAGAACTATCACTTAACAAATAACAATATATCAATAACCATTTCTAAAATCGAATCGGTTAAAATTAATGACCAAAGTCACGAACAACTTAATAACATAATAAAATTTTCAACTTATATCATAAAGATTAGATCACTGGTTTTTTTCCTTCCTAATTTTGTTCTAAAATCGATTATTTTAAAATTTTAAATTCATTAAAAACATTGTCAATCTAGCATATTCAACTGTGATGCTAACATGAAACAAACATTATATAGAATTAAGGGGCCGTTTACCAAACACTTATCCGGTAAGTGTTTATCGACAAAATTTAACATTATCATTGACTTACCAGGTAAGATTTTAGTTCACAAAAACGGTATCGTATGGAATAATTTACCCGGCAAGCGCTTACCGTGGTAAGAGTCGTCGCCCTCACTTACCGGGTAAGACTCTTGATCCTTGTCTCGCTCTTACTGGGTAAGATTTTTTGTTCTTACCATATTCATCCGGTAAGGTAATGTGACTTGATATTCACTTATTTAAGTAAGCGTTTGGTAAACATGCAAATATATAAATTGGATTACATTGTAATAGTTTAAAATTTTGAGGTTTACTTTTAAAAATTGACTAAAGAGTATAAATAAATAGGTGTATATTAGTCGTGATTTTCCTCATTTTTACCCACTACTATCGTATGTGACGATTGCACTATCTTGTATCTTGACAAGTCACTGTGTTTTGAAACCACTGTATGATAAATAGAATGATTCAGGAGGAGCAGTTGCTCCCTCTGGCAACAACGTGGCTCTGCCACTGATGATATGGAGATAATAAGCATCACATCACGAATAATAAAAAATGCATGAATTCATGATTATTCACTATAAAAAATAGTTGGTTTCTCGGTTTCCAAAATATATACGGTTATCATATGAGCATGTCTCTATATACATTTACCCACAAGTAGGGTGTAAATGGTACGAGACAACTCACGAGCTACTCGAGATCGACTCAGTCAATACTTGACTTGAATAAGCTCCACTCAAACTTGAACTCAACTCGACATAATAACGAGTCAAGTCTAGATACCAATTTTCGTAACTCGAAAAGCTCGTGAGATACTCGATTTCTTATATAAAATTAGTTTTGAAAATATAATCAGTTTCATAATATAATATGTATAATATAATGTAATAAAAATGTCTTATAATTTTTGATATTTGAACAATATTGTGCATTTTTAACTATAAAAACTAATCAATAATCTTTTTTTTTTTAATTAAAATCATTATTAGAAAAAAGACAAAAAAACTAAAAAGTATTGGTAAAGCTCTCCTACATTAAAAATGGTATAAGAACGATGAAATGTGTCATAAAAAGTATAAGAAGTAAGTTTGAACCGCATCCCTTTAGTTTTTTTAAAATTTAAGAGAAGACCTTTAAGTTTTATAATTTATAAGAAAAGACTCTAAAATTTCATAAATTTCGACGGATGAACTTGATTTGAGTAGAAGTTTGACTTTGGTTCAAGCAGAAGTTCAAACGAGTTCGAGCTCGAGTTCACAAAGTCGCAATCGAGTTCGATTTAAGTTAAGTTTTTTACTACTCACGAGTTTTCGAATCGAGTTTGAGTTTGAGAAAAGATTATCGAATTTATATACACCCTGCCCACAAGTTTAGTATTTAAAGAATAACTAATTAAAATATATATTTAGAAAGTGATTATTGCAAACGTTCAAAAACTAGATAATTAAAACCATTAAGGAGATTTATGTAATTTTCTATTTACCTTCAAAGTTTCCTCTTCCTCAAAGTCATAGAAGTTAAACTGGATTTATCCAACATTACAAAACTGGTTATTATAATTTAAAGTCATGGTAATCATAATTCATACCTACTACACACGCAAAAAAAAAAAAAAAAAAAAATATATATATATATATATATATTATATTATAGTTAAATTAAGAATAATGTATCCAATCATTCAAACACCAATAAAAACAACAAATCTCAGAAAAATAAAATACAAAACATAATAAAAACAGAAAAGCAGACTGAAATGGAAGCATAACAAAGAGAAGGAAAAATAAAAGAACAAGAAAATAAAGGAAAAAAATAATACAAATTGTATTTAACAAATGAGTTATGTCATTTTACTCCACGAATAAACGTTTGGTAAACGGTCCTTAAGTTTTTAATATTTCTTATTTTACCCTTAATTATAAAATTGAATTTTTTTTCTATTATCAAAAAATAGAAATTATTATTTAGTTATTAAAAAAAGTAATAATTTCATATTTCTAAAATTCTATACTATTTTCGTTGTCAACATTTAACGTGATCAAATCTTATATCTTATTGTTTCATAAGATAATATTGTTCACTAAAAAAAGTAATTAAAACGTATTAACATCTAGTATGAAAAAACACATTGTTCATGAATGAAAATGTATTTAATAATAACTAAAAAGGTACTCGCACAATGTAGCGAGATACATCTTCATTTAATGCTTCGTTTTATTTTATATATCTATCAATATAACATAATTTATGTGATTTTGATAAAAAATAATGTTTTTACTTTTGAACAAAAATAAATTTGAAAAAATATATCAATATTAAAATCAAATAAACTATTTAAAAGTTCTCGAATTTTTGTATAATTCAATTTTTTATTATAATTTAATTTAGGTCTAATAGCGAAGTAAATTATTTTTGGTTTAACATATATTTTTTATAAAGATAATGATTATGTTAGAACTAATTGCTTATTCTGACCATGTTTTAGATTTTTTATATKTAAAATGAGATGTTTATTCTGTATTTGATTGCGTTAATCTGCAATTAGTTATATGAATTCAAAAATGAAGTTTTAATAAGTTATACTTACGTACAATTTACCTGTAATTTTAATTTTTAAATAATATGGATTAATTAATAATACTTCATATATAAAAATAATTTTTAAAAATTTTTATCAAATATTTTATAATATAGTATAGATATATTTATATAAAATTTTAGCGACGATAAACATGTCGGTGACAGTCCTTATGTCACCGAGCGGTGACCCAAACAACAACTTGCTTAATTATATACTCTTTTAGTAGGAGCCCAACACCTTGCAAGAGAAGCGGTAGCTTACGAAAATCCCTTCCACAAGATCTTCTTGACCGCGATGGACCCGCCACCAACCACCGCCGCCACCACCGCCGTCGAACCACCACATTCCCATTCTCACACCCACTGTCTCCCACCTTTACCTACACCCAAAATCCGCCTTATGTGCAGCTACGGCGGCCACATAGTCCCCCGTCCACAAACAAAATCTCTTTGCTACGCCGGAGGAGAGACCCGCATCGTCGCCGTTGACCGTCGCACCACAGCTTCCACCATATCCGCACTCACCCACCATCTATCCCGCACACTTTATGGTAACCGCCCTTTTACGCTTAAGTATCAGCTCCCCAACGAAGACCTCGATTCCCTCATTTCCATCACCACTGATGAAGATCTCCAGAACATGCTTGAAGAGCATGACCGAATTGCAACTTCCCCTACACCCTCACGCATCAGACTATTCCTCTTCCCTACCCGACCCGAGTCCGTCGGCTCGTTGTTGCTTGACCCGAAATCAGAATCCTGGTTTTCGGATGCGTTGAAAAGCACCATGATTATTAACAGAGGGTTGTCTGACGGGTCGGGTATGGGTAACGGCTTGATGGGGTTGGATTGTTTGGAAGGAAATGGTGAGAGTTTGATGAATAGTGGGGATTCGGGAAAATGTGGTGGAACTGGTGGTGATTCGGGTTCGGTGCCAGAATCGATGGTTTTGGAGACATGTTCGTCTTTTGGGTCAATCAATTCCTCCGTTTCGGCCTCAAATTTGCCTCCAATTGGGGTTAATAATGAGGATGGTGGTAGCAATTTGGTGGAGAGGAAGGTTAAAGTGGTTGCACCTGGTTCAATTGAAAGGTATGACGATTGAATCTCAACTTATGCTTATAATTCATGTTCTGCTTGATTTCTTGAGTATTTATTTAGCCATGCTAAATTTAAACTATCTGAATTCTGAGATTTGGGTGAAGGGTGTAATGAAAAACAACAAAAAATTCTTTATTGTATTCTTTATCTACAAAACAGATGGTCTGAATCTGTAGAATTTCAAAATAGTTACTGTGATAAATGGCTGAAGACTATTGCATATCTTTGAGCCAAGTTTGCAATCATCTATTCTTGGCTCTAACTCAACTTCCATAGAATAATGTGGGATGGGAGTAGATTTTGACATTAGGGATGGGAGTAGATTTTGACATGGTATGGCAAGACTCATCTTATCACAGAACATGATTTCGGGTGAATCAAGGGTTGGGGCTGATTTTTATGGTTTTTCTTCTGTTATGGATGAATGCATGTTTGAGATACAACTTTGAGATGCGGCGATTATGTCTGAACATAAAGAAATTAGGAGGTATCTTTTCGTTATTTGGGGTCGTCGTTTGAAAATGACAATAAGATAGATAAGGATTTTAGGTGTAGAATAAGAGCAGGGTGGATGAAATGATGGCTGAGAGTTTTGTGTGTTACAGAAGTCTCACAAAAGTTGAAACACAAGTTCTATAGATAGGTGCTAGAACCTGCTATGATCAAGATTCAAGGGTAAATGTTAGACCAACAAAAAACATGTAAATAAGAAGAGTGTAGCATCTGGTTTAACATGAATCGAATACTGAGATCAAGAGAATTGTCTTATTTGTATGATGAAGCAAGGATTTTAGGGTGCGTTTGGTATGATTGGAATGGACTGCACTGGACGGACGAGAACCAGGTAGGCGGGTGAAAGAATCGTGAAAAGTTTTAGGGTTTTAATTTGACATGGGTAGTTTAGTAATTTACCAATTTTGTCCTATGTCTCTTATATTTGTTTCCACCTATTCTAGTCGTAGTCTATGTCCTATCCTGGTCTAACGTAGCACCAAACATGGAGCAACAAAGTTTTTGTTATTTGTGTCCTGTCCCTTGTAATGCATCCTTAGGGGGTGGTTTGACGGAATGTATTTCAGGGATTTGGATTATGTGAAAGGATTTGGAATCTTTGGTGTGTTTGGTTTGTAGGATTTGAATGGAATTGGATTTCGTTCTTTATAGATAACCTGTAAGAACAAATCATAAAAATAAATAAATCACCTTTCTATTACCAACTACCCCGACGAGATTTCTAAATCCATGTTTGTGGGATTTCATTGAAATCCCGGGATTTCGCTTCCAGACTTTCCTTTAAACCAAACGCAGGATTGGAATGAAATCCAATTCCAAATCCCACCAAATCCAACCAAGTCCCGCAAACCGAACGGGACCTTAGTGATTTGAAGTAAGCAAGCCATACTAATACTTTCATCTTTTGATAATTGACAGTGATAATTCTGCGGCAAGTGCTTTTCCCGATCTAAAGCCCCGGATTTATCAAGATCAAGTGCTTCATGAGTCAGAGAGTATCATCTACAATCCTTCCTCCACGATCCAGATGCAGAAAACCGTTCAAGTTCCTGGTTATCCGATGCCACACATCCCTGACCAACGACAGCATCCCGTGCAATATATTCACACTGGATCACCGCATTACATACAATACCCAACAGGGCCATTGCCCATCTCCTCTTACTACCCGATGTACATGCCCTACCAGCAGCAACCAAATCAGCCCTACCCCATCTATGTGATGCCTGTGGGACCCACAGATCAATCTTACAACATTTCCGCTCCATCCGATGTAAATGGCAGTGTAACCGGATCTTTACGTCGTCCTCCTTTGCCCACTCACATTGCAAATTCCCATGTGGCTTATAAGGAGGTGACGTTATCTCAGCCGATACCGGAACGAGCCGCTCCATCTAACCGGGTACCTTCGGTGCAACCAGTGGGCCCTACTGCCACCACAACCCCTACTTACGAGAATGATTATGACAATGACCTTGCTTATGCTCAGATATATAAGAGCCAGCCTTCAGCGCCTGCATTTCCGCCTCCAAAATATGAAACTGTGGCGAAAGCCGGAGTGGTGTTGTCGGATCCCTCAACACCGCTGCAGATTGGGACGCCACAACAATAACGCAGCTGCCAAGTTTTCTTAGAAGAGTGTGCTTATAAAGTGGAAGTTTGGTTTCGGTATGTGTTTTTATGATCCTATTTTAGTCGTCTATTCTATTCAATTTCATTTCTTTGTTTGACAACACCCCTGTTTCGTATGGAGGGGTTCTCTTTTCTCTTTTCTCTTTGTGTTAATGTGTTATATCATATGGATAATAGTATACAGTATATGTTTCTTGTTTCCATTTGTTTATTACATGTAAAAGCTTTTTAAAAAAGCATTAGAGCTTGTTCAACTGGTGCTTTTTCGGGCCTGGGCCTTTCAATCCCGTTTTCAGTCAACCAAAAAAGCTCGGGCTCTTTGGGGCCGGACGGGGCTTTGGGGTTGAAGGAGGGTCCTATTGGGTTTTCAGGCTGGGCTTTAACTGGGCCCAGTAAGCGCGAGCCTAGGCCTAGGGTCGGGCTTTGGGTTTGGGCTCTTCTGTGCATCTCTTCATGGGATTTATTTGGTTTTATGATTCTGGATTTAAAAAATTTCACTTGATTACACATGATTATCGTTGAAATCCAATGATATGATGGAAAGGGACTATTTAGAGAATTAGGTGTGGACTTACACTTAAAAAACCTAGATCTATATGCAATACTCTATATACAACATAAACAATGTCGTTGAACATTACGAGTAGTCATACGTTCCAAGAATTCACTCATCCATTTCAGCGTTTTCGTCACCCACGAATTTTGCTAGATTTCGTGTAACCTTTTCCCTTTTTTTAGTGAAAGAAGCTGATTTAATCGCTTGCCGGGTTGCCGGAGATAGCAACTTTTGTGATCTACCTCGCTTCCCAGGCGTCATATTTCCAATTTTGTACACTGATCTCCGAGGTGATGCCAAAACTTTTGCCCCATTTTGCGCCCATCTATTTGACTCGCTATCAACGGACCGCCTTCTGCTGACACTTAAATCTGTTCCATATGCCTCTCCCCTTTCCTCCTCTACCTCAATGTCGAGCTCTCTAATTTCCCTTTTAGCCATTTGGATTTTCATCAAGATCTCCTTTTCGTTCGCCTTTAAGGCTTCCACCCAAGCCTGAGCTGCAGCAACCTTTTTATCGGCAATCTCTTCGGCCCCACCTGCCTTTCCCGTTAAATACCCGTATTCGAAATTGGTGATTGTTATCGTTGAGCTATTTAGCGTGGCCGACTCCCTGGCTCGTACTGTAGAATCAATCAGATTTTTGAGATTCTCGAGAGCTTTAAATTCTGATGATTTCACTGTTTTGAGCTCCTCCATGGCTGCTTCTAATCTTTCTTCGGATAATTCTATTTCACACTCGGTTTTAGGAATTTCCAGCTTGAGGTTTTTGATTTCTTCATTGATAAGCTCATTTTCTTTCTTTGCTGTCTCGGATTCTGCTCGTAAGTGTTCAACTGTGAGTGATAGATTCGATCCAATTGCATTAGCTTTTTCTGTGGTAGCTGTAATGGATTCTAGTTTGGCTTTCCCCTTTAATATCTTCGAGTTGAGGGTCTGAACGGTTAAGTCTCGCTTCTCTTTTTCTTTCTCCAACCGAGCTGTTTCTTCTCGAATGCTTCTGATCTCTTTTCTGATGACATCCATGGAAGCCATGAAATCAAAACCTTCCCGTTTAATGTTGGCAAGTTCTGCTTTTGCTGATTCCAGTTCTTCTGTGATTGCTAGTAGCTGAATGGGAGTTTTATCCGTTTCCTTAACTTTGACGAGTTCATGTTGTAACGAGTTCACGTTATAAAGTGTTAGTTGGAGCTCTTTTGTCATTTCGTTCTGTTGGATAATTTCTTCGACTTTCTTTTTGATTTCATCCAATTCGGTTTTGTAGCGATTAGCTTCTTCCTTCCTCTGAGCTTCAATGGCTGCACATTCTTTGACGGCTTCGATTCGTGCTAATTCAACAAGAACGTGCTCTTCATCGAGCTCTTCAATCTCTTTCTTGATTCTTTCTGCGGCGCTCGAAAGTGTAGAGTTCTTAGAATTCGTGGCTATGAATGCGTTTTCTGCGTTTTTCTTCTTCTTCAAAATATGAGTCATGTCGATTCTCAGTTTACCCAATTCGTGTTTGATGTGTTCGATTTCTTTCATCACTTGTGCATACTGACGATCCTCCTTGTTCATCGACGATACTTTTTGTTGTGAACAAGAATCATGCTGTTTCGTAGTTATCTGCTGCATTATTTTGGCCCTTGAGTTTGCTTCTTCGATCTTCAGAGCCAGATCTCGAACTGTTTTTCGTGCATCGGAAAGCTCGGATTCGGCTCGGGATTTCGTGGAATCCACAACTCTCTCTCTTTTTGAAGTTGGAAGTGCCTTTTAGGAATTAGAAACATAATTAGGAACCAAAAAGATCATATTCACACAAACTCTGCCATAAAATACCCATAAATTTTGTAAAAATGGCAACACTCACTGCAGTTTTACTGTTCACAATGTAAAAAGTATAATAGTTTTAGAAATGCGTAATTATTACACTTTTTCATCAATAACAAATGTACCCTTTAACAGTGAGAGTGATTGATAATTCTCCATCTCATAATTAAGGGTAGAATCGGAGACTGGACATTTCCTTTTGAAAACGAAGGGACAAACTAAATAGAACTTTGGACACTTATTTGGGAGTTGGGACGAAGGGAATATGTTACAGCAAGCAATTTTGGACAAGTTTTGGAAATGAAAATGCAAAAACGATCATTGGATTTGCATTTTTTCGTCCGAAATCGCTTATTCTTATAAAGTTTAGTGTTTTTTTAGCATTTTTACTAAGAACGACGATTTGGTTGCAATGAAAGACGGTTGGTACCTCTGAGGATTCCATTTAGGATCTCTTCAAGTGAAGAATTTGCTTTTGCTCTCTCTTCTTGGAGTTGTCTTCAAGAATTTGAACCACATAATCAGGTGAAAATAGTGCAGAAATACTCGATAAACATAACTGTGTTGATTACGGTTTGCTTCCGTACAACATTTGACTTCTAAATGCCAAATGAATTGCTTCCGATTTCAAGATTATTAGGATAAGATCCCTTCTAAAGTCATCCGATATCGTATAACTACGAAGTAATATCAATCTTGGTTTGATACTGGTTTAATTGTTTAAATTCAAGAAACCTTTTCTGGGATCGATACAATGAACACCCAGAAATCTGAGTTCAATCAAAAGGTGGATTTCATTGCAATTTGCTATACCAAAG
Source organism: Cynara cardunculus var. scolymus (assembly GCF_001531365.2). NCBI lineage: Eukaryota > Viridiplantae > Streptophyta > Magnoliopsida > Asterales > Asteraceae > Cynara > Cynara cardunculus. The sequence goes on from NC_037537.1 coordinate 24,216,911, forward strand.
GTACAACCTTCTGCAACATCTCTCTCTCTCTCTCTCACACACACACACAGAGCCGAAGAGCCTGTTGTAATGGTACGACACAGCAGACTGTAGAGCCTGCTGTAATGGTACGACACAGCTGGCTGTAGAGCTTGCCATAGCATCCATAAAGAAAGATAAAACTTAGAAATCAAGATAAGATAAGGATTTCACATACCTGAAAAGTTTCAATGGATAAAATGAGTTGAAATTGGAGTTTGCAGTGGTGGGAATTGCGGAAGATTGTTGAAGGATTCTTCGTTTGCTTAAGGAGAATGGTTGATGACTGGTGGGTATTGTTAGTATCGATAGCCTTTAATTCTTTATACCCTTGATGGGACCCACTAATTTGATTGGTCAATAGCTACCCTAGCTGAGGGTAACCAAAAACATTTCTTCCCTTTTTAGCCCTATCTAAAAAAATGTTATCCGAATACATCGTTGTTGTCGGTATACGTATTGAAATGGACAAAAAAGTAGTTTCGCTTATACATCAAAACACTCTTAGTTTTGTCTTGGTTCAATCATTTTACCAAAAGCTACGTACGTGGATTGCTGGATCCGGTAAAAGTCTCGAAACCAAAACACGTAAGCAAGGTTTTAACTGGCGTGAGATATGACATGACAACAAATCCAAATCTCGAGTCTTGTGAGTCACGGCTTCTAAAAGAGTCTGGCACCAAGGTTCCCAAACCCAACATGGATGACACGTCTAAATTACCATATGTGTTTATCGTTTTTAACAAATTTGATTAGTTTTCAGTACCGTTAAGTAATTTGAATGATTCAAACTATTTGGATTAGGTTTTTTTGTTGGATTTAACGATCTTTGCTACTAGAGGGTTGACTGAGTGCCAAGTCTCTGGTTTTCCCACCATATATAATTGATAGTTGGCAACTTGGGTCTTGGTATGTTTCTATTTTCATTACTAACCCATAAGTTTTCTGCTTTTTCATAAGTAGCCCTTATTTTGGCACAACAACTCTGAAGGACTCAAGAACACAAAGTTAGCATAAGGGTTAGAAAGAGAAAGTCGGGGTTAGGTTTTGATTCATATTTCAGGTAACATACTTTCAAAACATATTATTTTAATACTTGAGATCTTGACATCTCAAAAAAAAAAAAAAAAAAATTGAATGTATCTGTTTGATTCGTTCAATATAATAGTGGTAGTGTGGTGGAGGCGGTAGTGGTATCGATGGTAGTGGTAACCACAAAGGTAACAACGACAATGGTGATGACAATCATCAAGATGAATGAAATAAATATAAGAGTTAAATAGTTTTTTTTTTATTTAAATGGAATGAAATATTTGAATTTTTTTTTTTAGAATCCAAGGAATTTACATTTCATGACGTGTGGAATTCGAAAACAAAACTCAAAGAATAAACATAACGGATGAATAAGATTTTGTTAATGGAATTGACCATCCTATTTCTTTCAAATTCGGATTCCAATAAACCAATAGGGCGACTCATTGAATTCCTATACATCGTTAAATACACCCCTATTTAATACTTTCCTCCTCATATACATCAATATCAAAATCCATTATTTACATTCTTAATATATGACTTGACAACCACAAAGTGATGCGTGATTGGTTTGAGCTTGAGCTCAAAATATCAAAAGTGTCTGAAGGTTCCAAGTTCAAATCTAAGGAGGAATAAAGATTCTCTTGTGATCATGAATGTTTAAATACGGTGACTCTGGACTATCCACAAAACATATGATCGTCTTGGGTTAGTCGGCTCACATGACGGGCTGGATACCTGGCTTGATAAAAAAAAGCATGTGACTTAACCTGATTATAATTATGATTATGATTATGACATTAAAAGGGATGCAAATAATATCTAATCCAACGGCATGCTTTTCATCTTAGGAAGACCGCCGTCCATCTTGATTTGAGCAGGGAATAGAAGTTTTGTTGCGAAGCACCATAGCCTCGCACGAGATCGTCGATTTCTGTTTTTGTTCCTTCCAGAGAGACTAACGAGTTTTTACTCTTCGTCAAGCTCGGACTCCATGAACAGATCTTATTAAAACCTTCAAATCTCATGAAACGTATTTCGTCATCGAATCGAACACGGAGCGATACAGATTTCAAATTTCGATGTTTTTGCGATAGATTAATTAGAGAAATATGGACGTGGAGAAATCGTCGCTGTGTAATTGCGTAGTAAACTTCTTATTGGAAGAGAATTACTTGTTATCGGCGTTTGAGCTGCTTCACGAGCTTCTCGACGATGGCCGTGACGATCAAGCTATTCGCCTCAAGGAATTCTTCGCCGACCCCGTTCAGTTTCCGCCAGATCAGATCTCCCGGTTTAATTCTCTTCGAGGTTGATATAATTTGTTCAAATTGCTGATTGGTTTATATGATTAACATTAAAAATGCTGTCCTTGACTCAATGCCTGCCTTTAAATTTATTATGATCTGAAATTTGAAATGGCAGCAGGATGTGATCTGAAACCACCGATTACTAGGTTCGAAAACCCATACAGCCTTCGTTTGTCGGCTAGGAGTTCATAATCACTAATTATGTTGTATAATAGTTGAAACTGATTGTCCCCTTATTTTGGCTTGTTATAATCTGAAAATGGAAATGAGAGCCAAATTTGATCTCATCTGTAGAGTTATATTAGTTTATGTGGTCGTTAACTTTTTTCTTTTTAGGAGATTCATGGGGTGAAAGGCGAAACCCTAGGAATGATGAGATTACAAGGAATATCTTCTCTCTTTCTATTCCAGTATTCTTATGCGGTCTGGTCCGTGTCTCTCCATTAGTTGCCGAACTAATAGTAGTTAGGAGGTTGTTGATTAAGTTTAACAATGTGAAGAAGCTTCATTTGTATGTCTAGTAAATTAGATCAGTACTCAATAGTATGTCATACTAATCAGTTGCTTGTTATTTCAATTAAATTACATGTTCATTAAACATTCTGTATTTCATAGCATATTATAAGAAATAAGAAGCTATAAGAGACTTGCAAGCTTCATCTGGGATCAGCAGAATGTATTAGATGGCATATTTAAACAAAGTAATAAAAAATTCATAAGATATCATTCTGCTCCCCCAAGCTTTGCTAAAATTATATCTGTATAGGTGTATCAGTAGAATTCTCGATTGTATTTTTAACATTTTAGAACTTATATACAGTTTGCAAGGCATTAGAAGCACAGACCTCCTCCTTTTTCTACTCCCCTTTCCAAGCTGCTTATCACTCCCTATCTTCTGTGGCACAAACCAAACCTACATTACCTTGGAACAGAACATCTGTATCACTGGAGTACTTTAACCACTCATAATTTGAATGGAATTGATCAGCTTTAAGCCACTAAGATTACTTAGTATGGGCAAAAATCATGCAGCTCAGTAGTTGAAGACCTGGAGGCACATGTTTAAGAGAGGGAGGGAGGGAGTTGGCATGTGCTTCTTTGCAATTGTGATTATAATTTATTGGGTGGGTACATTTTAGGTAAAAGTATATTATTTTTGCTCTGTTGTAACAGTTTATGCTGTGTAGGCATTCTATTCATCTCTATAGTCATAGCTGATTTGGAGGTTCAACTTTGATAATTGTGTATAATTATTGATGGTTGGTATCACTATAATCCCCGTTTTTATAATATAACCATATAGTTCCTAGTTGTAAATGTACGCGTTGTGAAGGCTTATTTCCTTTTTCATTTACGTGAACTAGTTGCCGACCCACAGAGTTTGCTAGAGGAAAAAGAAGCACTAGCGGAGAAACTAGCAATCAGAGACTATGAGAACCGTTTGGCTCAAGAAGACATTCTGAAGCTGAAGACTGAGTTGCAAAAGAAATGTGAGGCCAGAACGGACGAACCAAGTGGTAGATACTTTTTCATCTTTTATTTACAACTAATTTATTTGCTTTGCTTCTATTTGGTTTATTTGCAAAAGACCTTTATATAGAGTAATACAAATGTTGTTTTGATAGAACTAGCCATGATCATATGCTCTTCTTCAACCGTATTTCGTTCTCCAGTGAACAGCTATAGGAAAATTAAGTTTAGTGACATTCATACTTGAGTGAGCAACCACAGTGTAATTGGTTAAATATCAAGATATTTCTTCACATCTCACTTTCCCCTTGGTGTGCAACTATCTTGGGACTTTGAATGTAGATGGGAAAACCAAAAGTGATATTTCTTCACTTCCCCCTGTTCATACAGTGTGCAACTATGTTCATTGGGACTTTGAATGTGGCTGAAAACCCCTAATACTTTATTCTATTTTCTTGCTGCTCTAATGAAATAACCTTATTCTTGTTTTCCGGATTTACTTCCTTTAAAACATGCAATGTGATATGCCTGCAGATGCTAACGCAAAAGATGGAGCCGATGTTCAACAAAGCAGGGAGACGACATTCTCTGATTTGGGTCCCTTAAAGGCAAAGGAGCGCCAAGACCTGAACTGTGCTGTAAAGGAATATCTGCTCTTAGCAGGATACCGTTTGACTGCCATGACCTTTTATGAAGAGGTATGTCCTGCTTCTGTTTATTTGCCATTATATCAAATCTGTTTCATGGTACTTATGAAATATATATACTAAACATTGAAAGACTCAACATTGCTCAAGAATGTGTCATGATCATGGAACTTTTACCCTTTATGTGTTATGTGTCATGTGAGTAGGACTTCCAAGCAAAGTCTACAACCTTGGGTTGTGAGTTCGACTCTCTCTGAGACATGGGTGTGCAAGTTGATGTGTCAACAATCTAATGCAAGTAGTTGTAGCACCTTCTCACCCTCCAACATGGTAGAAAATTTTGCTTTTACTTACAAAAGCAGGTCCATTCCATTGTCACATGCACAAAACTTTCCTTCCATATGGATTGTCGTGTGACGCGTATTGAACATGCCAATGAATGAAAGTGTGTTCTCTCAGTCTTGCCTAGCCAGATGTGGCATCAAACTTCAAATACGTTGTTGCTGTCTTTATCTCACTGACCTACAATGGAAACGACTCACATAACATGATTTACGCAGAAAAGTAGGGAATTCTTTTAAATTTGAATGGAAGCTTCTGTCATGTATCGATCGAGGACCTTTACATGGGGATTTGCAAGTGTAGAGTGACCCTATGACCTAGTTGATCAACCTAAAACGGTCTTCTAGATAAGTGATGTAAAAGGGAAAAGGGTTGTCCTGTCCCTGCGTTCTTATTATAATGGCTTTAGAATGAGCAGTGATAGTTATGTTCGGAAAATTGTCTCAGCTTACTTTTAGAAGTTTGTTGATGTGTACACTGTGGTCATATTACATCAATTTCCAGTTCCTCTTTTTCCCAACAATATTATTCTTTAACCACATGAAAGATTCAGTTCCATCATTCCATGCATTCTTAGGTCACACGATGGAAGCCAGAACCTTTGGTTCACACTATAATGATAGCCCTTTGCCTTTCTAAACTCTGTCCAACTGAAGAGATAGATGCAGCTACATCCATATCGAAATCTTCCATTATAAGTACGACCAATGTTTGTCTTCAATGAAGAATATACCAGCTGTAATTTTCCTTTTTCCCATCAACAACATTGCAATTTCAAATTAGTATAACCTAATTCACAGTGTGCTTAGTTCTGTTACAGGTATGTTTGTATAGCATGTATATACTCTTCTAATTACTTTAGCTTAAACCAATGGCTTTTCTTTTGCCAATGAGTCTATTTAAAAGCAGAAGAAACATACTGATAGGAATATTTCTTGTACATGGAAAGTTATTTTGCATACCTAAATACTCTTAGGTGTTGTTTGTTTCTTAAGAGGTGTTGAAATCTGAGGTCTTACTTCACCTGTTAAAGATAAGGGGTGGTGCTGAAAACTGAAAACAAAATTGATAAGGTTGTTTGTTTTTGTGAACCGATAAATGTTTGAATGTGTAAGCAAAATAAAAAAACAATATTAAAAAACTATGACCAACAAATAAAAAATGCTAATTAAAACTTATCACATATAATAAGTTGATTCATTGAAAATCAAAATATGAAGTGTTGGTATTTTTTAAGAGTATGAGTTTAGTGCTATTGGGACTTGTATATCTTAGATGTTCTCAATTCTCAAATGTTCCATTGTCATGGTACAAGTCGTAAAGCTCAAGTTTGTTATCCGCCATAATGGTCCTTAGGAGCTTCTCTCTGCTCAACGCAGCCACTCTGTCTAGTGGATACTTCCCATCACCACCAGCTTTTGGCTTCATTTCATAACAACACCACCACAATACAAATTTATTTATTGTTTAAAACATGTTATAAAAAGGAAAAAAAACTGCCAATGAATTGATTTACCCCTATAAACTCGAGCTCGATTTCTGGCTTGCTTGTCGGTGGTTCTTCAGTCGAATAGCTGGCGGCAGAGGCCAATATTGGTCGAAAAATATGATGGTTTTTGGGGAAATATTGTTGCCAATGGTGAGAGGGGAAGAGAGAGCAGGGTTTACATCTTGTTTTTTAGGGTTTCCATATTTTTTTGTTTTTGTTTTTTTGTTTAGCCTTTTAGGGAAACAAGGGGATAATAAGAGGCTAATAGGACGTGGGTTTACCTCTTACCCGATAAGACGTTTTAACCCCTTATGACTGAAAAAAAAGTCTTATAAGTCTAACCTCTTATTGAGTAAAGACATAACGGTTAATAAGAGGTATTTTTTTTCAACATCATGATGTATCAAGGGTTGCCAAACATTGTTGAAAATCCTTTGTCATGACTGCAGGTTAGTGACCAGAATCTAGATGAGTGGCAGAACTCATTTGCATCTGTGCCAGATGCCTTGCGCCATTACTATTATCAGTACCTATCTTCCACTACGGAAGCAGCTGAGGTACTTCTTGAAGCAGCTTACCTTATGGTCATACAACTTGTCTCTCATTTATTCTTAGGACAACCTGTCATATAACATATGAGCTCATCTTATGCTTTTAAATATTGATGCTTGTATTTACTTGTTTCTCATGTATTCTAAGGGATTGCTTTATATGATCGCTAGAGCAAAAGTGCTTGTTTTCCTCAAGGCAAGAAGTTGTGTCCCTCCTAAAGCACATGCCCAAAAATATTTCAGTCATTTCCACAATTGTTTGGTGTCATATCAGTCCTCTTTCCTATATGCTGATTTAGTGATTGTTGAACTTTTTTCGACTACGTCTAAAATACTTGTATTTGTATGTCTTCATTTTCAGAAAGTGTTACTGAAGACACAGCTAAAACTTGACGTTACTATAAACTATTGAATTATCTTGTTTTTGGGCAGTGCTTTATAAAAGAAAATACAATAATCATGAGTTTTATTTGGGTCACCAATAAGTAAACAGTAAGAAGTATTTTGTAGAATACAAAAATGTCATAGAACTGTGATATACCGATGGTGAACTGCATATCTCAAGACAGTGCCTATTCTTCAGGAGAAGTTTTCCATGCTTAAGAAGAATGAATCATTGCTGAAGGAAAATGATAAGCTCAAACATGAAAAGCAGTCCTTGTTGAGAAGCAGAGATTTGGCTGATGCTCAGGCTGTGGCTTTAAAGAAGTCATTGGAGAGTTTACAGAGGGATATCAAGGAGAAAGAGAATCTGGTACTTTAATCACACATTAATTACTGCATCAAGCAACACCTATCTGATACTGTGTACTTGCGGTCACTCATGTATGAACTCTTTATGCTTTAGGTTCAAGATCTAAAGCAGTCACTAGAACAGCGGAAAAAAGAATTGAATGGCTGCAAAGCTGAAATAAGTTCACTTAAAATGCACATGGAAAGAGCTCGACCAACAGAAGATACAGCATCTGGTGGTGTAGAAGAGGGGCAAGCACCATCCCTCGAAAGCTACAAGGAAGAAATAGAATCACTGCAGAAGGAGATTGAGAGGCTGAATGCTATCAAATCAACTGATGCGGAACCTGTAGGATCCATAAATAGCGTGGAAGATATAACTGATAGAAAAGATGAAGTAATAAAATTATGTGAAAATGATATGGTACCACTATTGAGTGGTAGTCCTTCTGGAAATTTAGAAAGTGTGGGGTCTGAGAACGTGACAATTCAGAACATAGACAGTATTGCTGATAAACATGAAGAATTTTCCAAATCAGATGATAACTATGTTACTGATGTAGCTGAGAATTCCCCCAAAGAGAATGTTGTGCCTGTCGTAACTGATAATGGATCGCTTCCAGAGTCAACTAGTCCTGTTGTTGAACATTTTTCTGAGAAGGTAACCTTTTGCCATCAATGCTCTAAAAACTCGATTAGTGATTAGTATTTCATAAAATCAATCTTATCTATGCAAATTTAATTACTCAGGGTCCTGGAACAATTCAGATTCTTTCAGATGCGCTGCCTAAAATTGTTCCTTATGTGCTGATCAATCATCGAGAGGTTACTGAACAACTTGCTTCCACTTTTTCTTCATAATGAACTATTAAACTCTCCAAGAATCACAAATCCTCTTGCATTGATTGTTGTTATTTTCCTATAGGAGCTTCTTCCTCTCATGATGTGTGCAATTGAGCGTCATCCAGATAGCCACACAAGGGATTCCTTGACTCACACATTGTTTAACTTGATTAAGCGCCCAGATGAAAAACAAAGAAGGATTATTATGGATGTAGGTTTTGAATACATAGATTGTTAGATTTTGTTGTGTTTGTAAAGTCTTAGTGCCACATATTATTTTTCTATTCAGGCCTGTGTCACCCTTGCTAAGAATGTGGGAGAGATGCGAACAGAAACAGAGTTGCTGCCGCAGTGTTGGGAGCAAGTGAGACTTCTCTTCATTTTCCTTGCCATGTTTTGATAACAAGATTTCATTTTAATACTTATTTTGTGCTATGCAGATTAGTCACATGTATGAGGAGCGCAGGTTGCTTGTTGCTCAATCATGTGGGGAACTTGCAGAATTTGTGCGTCCAGAGATCCGCGACTCCCTCATCCTATCTATTGTGCAACAGCTGGTAGAGGATTCTGCACCTGTAGTTCGCGAGGCTGCTGCCCATAATCTGGCTTTGCTGCTTCCACTCTTCCCAAATATGGATAAATATTTCAAGGTCAGCCTCACTAAATATGCTTCGAGGCTATCATGGAGAAGATTTCTGACTTGACAGGATTTCTACAATGTAAGCTACATGGTCTAGGGAATGTAGCATTTTCCCATGATCATAATATGGTGACTTAAAAAAACAAATATGAAAGGAAATTGGAAGAATATGATATTCCGTTTTCCCGATATCTTTTCTTGTTATGTTTCTAGGTGGAGGAAGTGATGTTCCAGTTAGTTAGTGATCCATCTGGAGTGGTTGTAGAAACAACGATCAAAGAACTAGTTCCTGCTTTGTTGAAGTGGGGAAAGAAGTTGGATCACCTTCTACAAGTGTTACTTTCTCACATATTGACCTCCATTGAGGTACAAGAAAATTTCAAACCAATAGTTGTTATCTTTTGACCAACCAACATCTTGTAAACGTAGTCCCTTACATGGTCTTTCTTCAGCGTTGCCCACCTCTTTCAGGGGTTGAAGGTTCTGTGGAGTCACACTTCCGTATTTTAGGAGAAAGAGAGCGTTGGACCGTTGATGTTTTAATGCGGGTACTGTTGGAATTGCTTCCAATTGTACACCAGATATCTATTGAGACATGTCCATATCCATCTGTTTCAGATTCCGAAGGATCGTCATTTTCAATGCCATTGCTTGAAAAATATGCAGAGTGAGTTACAACAAGGATTGTTTCTTTTTCCAAGAAATGTTCATCAACACCTAAAAATTACTGCGTTCACATTTTCGACAGGGGAAATGTAGATTGGCCTATTTTTGAGTGGCTTCGAGATGACTGCTTTTCCAGTCTGATTCAGATTGTCTCTCTATTACCAACAAAGGAAGATGGTTTGAGAAACCGGATCTCAAGTGTACTTATTTTCCACACTTTCGCTTTTTATATCATGTCCATATCTTCTAAGCAAGCTCTTAACAGTTCATGATTTGTTATCCCAGTTTCTGCTGGCAGTTTCTGGACGATTTGGTGATGATTATCTCACACATGTAATGCTGCCTATATTTTTGGTGGCGGTTGGCGATAGTGCTGGTTTGGCATGCTTCCCCCCTACAGCTCAGTCAAAAGTCCAAGGTTGAAATTTTCACTGATAATGCTATTCTCTTTTGGAAATTTACTAGAGTTGGGTTCGAACAAGAACAATGACCAAATATGAGAACACGGAACGGCCAAATCACATGTAATTTTGCACTAGAATCATGTGTAAAATCACATGTGATTCACGTGAGTCGCCTGCTCACCCCTGACGTTAACTGTGTTCCGTAATCGCATGTGATTTTAGTGCAAAGGCACATGTGATTTGGCAGTTTTTGTGTTTTCTTATTTTGACCTTGTTCTCGTTTAATCATCCCTCTCTCTCTCTCTCTATATATATATATAGAGAGAGAGAGAGAGAGAGTGAGAGAAGGGGGCACATTGTTAACTGCTTAATTAGTACAAACTGTGCTAACCGGGTTATTTTCGTCTTTTTCATATATTCATACCACATTTCTTGATTATCTCATTCACTTAATTATCACATTTCTTAATTATCTGAATTCACTTACCATTTTAAAACAAAACCGTAATGAAATTCAAACAAACTCATCGTTTCACCTATGAATTTTAAACAAAAATCATCGTTTCACCTGTGAACTTTTGGTTTCAACAATGAACTTTGTGTAAACTTCTTTAATTATTTCATTCACTTTCTGATTTCACCTATGAACTTTGGTAATTTTTGGAACAATCAGAGTTCATACATGAAGCACACTTTAAACAAATATGATTGTTTCGTCTATGAACTTTGTTTAAACCACCTTAATTATATCATTCACTTTCTGTTTCACCTATGAGCTTTGGTAAAACTTTTTGGAACAAACAAAGTTCATACACGAACATAAAGGAATTTAATTCCAAAAAATAACCGAATTTAACGGATAAATGGAATAAAAAACCAAATATAACGGATCAATGGAATAAAAACCAAATTTAACGGATAAAGGAACGAAATCTAATTCCAAAAGTAGTTGCATTTCTCTTCCAAAAGTAACCACATTTATCTTCCAAAAATAGATCATAATTTGTTCCAATATTCCCTTCCTTTAATTCTTTTTCTTTTTCATCAATTTTTACCTCCAAACTGTTGATCAAAAGAATGAACGGCTCATATGAGTTTATAAGGTTAGTACTAGTAATTGGTAGCAAATGATTATGCCTCTCTCTCTCTCTCTCTCTATATATATATATATATATATATATATATGATTATGCCTTTTGGTGAGGTTTAAACCCTTGACCTCCAGGGAGCCTGGTCTCTACCGGTAATCCGGGTTCCGCTATTACCCATTCTACTTATTTACAAATATTCTTAATAATCCACGCTGACTGATTCTTTTTACTGCTTCAGGTCTAAGACCAAAAACTACTGTAGCCGAGAGAATTGCCACCTTGTGTGTCCTACCGATTCTTTTGGCAGGTGTCCTTGGAGCCCCTAGCAAGCAGGAACTATTAACAGAATACTTGAGGAATCTCTTGGTACAAAGTGCTGCACAGGAGGGTCAGTCAGCAATGCATAGTGCTGATATTTACAACGCTGTCCGTTTCCTTTGGTTGGTATTTCCTCGATTGATTCTGTTATTGAGTTTATTGCTGGGCTTGGATTACGTTGTTTCTTTTCACCATTGTTGTGCAGCATGTTTGAAGAACACCAGAATATGGTTTTCAGAATCTTATGGGAAATGGTTGTGAGCTCCGATATGGATTTAAAAATCAATGCTGCCAAACTTCTGAAAGTGATTGTAAGTCCAGTTCCAGGTTGAATTACTGTTTCTCACTTTTTTACCTTTATTGAATCTTTAATCTCGTTGATTTGAATAGGTACCATTTATCGATGCAAAAGTTGCTTCAACGCATGTTTTGCCTGCTCTTGTAACTTTGGGGTCTGAAACAAACTTACATGTGTTGTATGCAAGCATCGATGCCTTTGGAACTGTGGCTCAGAACTTCAAAAATGATGTGGTAAATTGATACTCTTAGTAACAGTGATTTTTCTTTATGGTAATGCCTTCCGGTTTCTCTTTACGCAAGTGGCTGACCAAAGTTTATTTCTGGTAGATTGTTGACAAAATACGGGTTCAAATGGATGCTTTTCTTGAAGATGGATCTCATGAAGCTATGATTGCCGTTATTCGTGCATTAGTGGTGGCTGTACCACACACAACGGAGAGCCTAAGAGATTATATCCTTTAATCTTCTATAATTCTATTAATACAATTTGTTTTTGCCGTTTAACATCTTCATTTTCTTGGTAGTGGCTAGCAAGTCCTTATATTGTTTGGATAACCGTGCATGTCCAGGTCAGCTTGCACACACCTTAACTAATCCCATAGGTCATGAGGGGACTCAAACTGGTGACCATCAGAGAAATGAAAGAGAACCACAAAATGGAGAAATGATAGATCAGTTTATACATGTTTTCAATAATTGTTTCTTTGACACAGTGCACATTTGTTATCAAAGATATTTCATCTTTCTACAACTCCACTGCCTACAAGCAACATGGTGCATCGCCGTGAGAGATCCAATGCATTTTGCGAAGCAATCCGTGCTCTCGATGCTACAGGTTTGCTTCTTTCCACAATTGGCAAGATTTTCCACATCTTCTGCATTCATCCTTGAAAAAGTTCATCTATAGGAAGACGAACTTCTTGAAATAACTCTAGAACCTTGCTTAGCACACACTACAACGGAATCTTGTTATAAGACACAAGAATTGTCTGAATGTCCTAAGAAGACTGTTTTATAGGACTTAACTTTATAACACCTAACAATTGTGAATATATGTAAAAGTGTTACAATAAGTTTATATGATACCAAATGACCTTTGGGTTAGCAGAATCCGGTAACCCAACCTTCTTAGAGGTCAAGAGTTCAAGCCTCACCAAAGGTGACAAATGTGTGTGAATCCAATTTGCTGATGCTTCAAAAAAAAGTTTATGTGATACTTTTGGACGTATAAACTTTTTAAGATGGTTTTAGAATAAAGTTACATATAAATTTTTTTATAGAAATTATTGAAAAGTTTTATAGGAAATTGTTTTTGCAAGACACTGGTAATTTCATTAAAAGAGGAAATTGTTTTTTTAAGACAGTGATAATGTCAAACAATTAATAAGACATGTTCTAAAAAACTTGTTAAGACGCCCAAAAACATTGTATAAACTTATTGTAATACTTTTACATAGAACCCATAAAAACTTATGTCCCATCAAAAAGTCTATTAGGACATTTAGACATTTCTACAAACCCTCTTGTTATGGCGACGATGACATAGTTTTGGAAAAAATTGGTCGTCAATTCTGTGACAGAAGTAATATAAATAACCGTTTCTTGCAGATATTTCAGCTGCGAGTGTCCGGGATCTGCTCATGCCAACAATTCAAAACCTATTAAAAGATACAGATGCACTCGATCCAGCACACAAGGAGGCTCTTGAAATCATAGTCAAGGAGAGGTCCGGTGGAGCTTTCGACACTTTCAGCAAGGTAATGGGCAGCCAGTTTGGGCTGCCGTCCTCCATGACCAGTTTCTTTAGTGAAGGTGGGCTGCTCGGAAAGAAGGATTCGATCGAAATACCGCCACCGCCACCCCCCGATCTTGGCATTCGTCCCAAACTTACCATCACTCCACCATCACCAGCCGAAGACACAAGATTCCGGAGAATCATGAGAGGTGGTTTTACTGACATGCTGAGGGGAAAAAACAAAAGCAGCGAAGAACTTTCGCCAACTCTTTAAGTTTTGTTTTCGTTTCCTTGTAAACCCCAGAGACCACATAAGTTTTGTTATTTTTCTACTTCTATTCTTTTTAACGTTAGATTGATTAATTTCGTTTCTAGAATGTAAAAGAGCAGACCTATATCATCACGCCCATCAACATAATAAACGTATATCTTCACGAGTACGAAGATCGAACAAAATTTATCCATCAACATCAAAACAAAACGGTACGCGTATTCGCTCAGCCATATCTCGACTATTTGCTGTGACTTAACAATTAATTAAACTTTTCATCAGCTGGTTTGACTTAATTCGAAATAAATGAAGGTTGGAAGTGTGTAAGTTTCATGTGCCCTGAGGAAAACAAAAGACATTCGATTACTTATGTAATTGTTAACTGATCAATGAATAGAAAAAACGATTAGGTGGAGTTTGGTTTGCAGATTCAGGAGGAAATCGATGGAATTGGAATGTTGAATTTCATTGACCATATTCCACTTCCTTGTTTGATTCATTTTTTTTTTTCACGAAAGGAATCTTCAAAATCCTACAAATTCCACAAATAAAGGAATTTAACATTCCTTAGCAACTACATAGTATTTTGATGGAATGAAATCTCTATCTTCATTATACCAAATATGCATTTAACCTAATATACTCTAATCTCATAAAACTCAATATGACCATTGTCGACCACCTCCGACCACTATCGATCTGAATCACCGCGGACCACCACCACCGATCTGAACCACCCCCGACCACCACCACCGCCTACCACCTATCTGAACCATCGCTGACCGCCACCACCGATCTGAACCACCCCCGACCACCACCACCGCCTACCACCGATCTGAACCATCGCCGACCGCCACCACCGATCTGAACCACCGTCGACCGCCACCAACGATCTGAACCACCGCCGACCGCCACCACCGATCTGAACCACCGCTGACCGCCACCACCGACTACCACCGATCTGAACCATCGTCGACCACCACCACCAACTACCACCGATCTGAATCACCGCCGACCACTACTGATCTAAACCATCGCTGACCACTACCGATCTAAACCACCATCGACACCGCCGATCTGAGTCACCACTGATCAGATTGACCGTCAATCTGAACTACCGCCTATAACCGCCATCTGAACCACCATGGACCACCACCGATCTGAACCACTGTCGACCATCGCCATCTAAACCACCACGGACCACCATCGATCTGACCGCCAACTATTATCGATCTGAAACACTGACAATCTAAACCATCATTGACCATCACCGATCTGAACAACCACCGATCTGATCCATCGTCGATTTGAACCACATACGACCATCGTCACCTGAACCGCAACGGACCACCATCGATCTATATCACTGCCAACCACCGACAACTACCATGGATCTGAATCACCGTCGGGCGACCACCACCGATTTGAACAACCACAGCTGACCACCTCCATTTGAACCACTGCGGACCATCATCGATCTGAACCACCGTCGATTTAGTAACATCGTTTGGCTTATGGTTATATTTGGCTTGTGTATTTTATATTTTTTTACATATTAAATAATTATTTTATTAAAGTATTTTTAGCTTTAAAAAAATTAAAGTTTTCAAAAAAAGGGCATTATGGTCATTTACCAATATTTTATTTCAATTCTAAAGCTACATTATGTAAACCAAACAGACAGATCCCAATACCTTAACAAATTCCATTCCAGTGTCTGCCAACCAAACATGTGGTCAAACCTGAGAACATTCCATTTCAATTCCTTCACAGTCAAATTCCTTTAACAAATTCAAAAACATTTTGCGAACCAAACGCCACCTTAATCTCTAGACAACTTCCGGATTTTACTTGTGTTAAAAATCGATGTATCGACTTTTATTCGGTCAAAGTTTGGTAAAGGGTCACAAATGCTTTTGCCCCAAAGAAAGCTCGAAAGTGAAGCATACCCGTATTGCTAGAAGACCAAACCCCAATCATTTATGTTTTGACACTTATAAGTCAATAAACATATGAAATTTTATTATGCCACATACCCTTCTCCACATTCATAACCATAACTATTAAATAACCCTCAAAAAACACAAAAAAAACCTCTATAAATTATGTGCCGAAACACTAAACCGAATCACAAATCACCGTCTCTCCTTTTTATAGTTCCGACTCTTTTTTATCTGTTTTGAAACAATGAACAAGTCGTTCTCTTTCATTATTTTGTGTGTTATGATGATTGTGCTTTTGAGTAGTACCCAGAAGGCGAATGCGGCAACGTGCAACCCACAAGATTTGTTGCCATGTGCTGGGTTCCTCTCGAGTGGGGCACCACCGTCTAAGGCTTGTTGCGGCAAGTTGAAAGCACAACAACCTTGTTTCTGTGGCTATGTAAAGAACCCTAGTCTTAAACAATACATTAACTCTCCAAACGCCAAGAAGGTTGCTTCGGCTTGTGGTGTCTCGATTCCTAAATGTTAAGAAGAAAAAAAATGATACGTTGGAAGAAAGAAAAATGTACCACGACTGGTCGTGCGTGCTACTTCGTTTCTTTTAGTAGTATGAGCGAGCAAAATAAGGTCAGATGCTATTGTCGCTTTTAATTTCAACAGTTTCTTGTTGTACGTGTGTATCTCTCTGTTTTTTGTATTTATCTAATGGTTTTATTTTGGTGACGTTGTTTGCTTTCTCACATGGACTCACAGTCACGTGACGTCATGTGATTTCGATAAAATTTAATCATGATTTGTACTATAAGCAAACGTATTAACAAAAGCTTGCTAAATGTTAGGGTTTGATTCCTAATTCCTACTTTGTTTTTCATTTCTCTAGGTTTTTAGTGCTTTAAATACAACGTTTAATTTAACATATAATTCTCTGATTTAAAGTTTTTATTAAAAAAAATAATAATGTGTGTTATTTTATGTACTTATTTATAAGTAGTGATGGCCAAATCGGTCCGGCCCGGCCCGGCCTGACTTGGGACCGTTTAAGGGACCGAAAACCGGGACCGGTTGGGGTTTTTGGTAGTTTCGTGGGACCGGGACTGGTTATGGGATCGGCTATGGACTGGCTCGATCCGACCTAAAAATTCAAATAATTTTATAAATAAATATATTTTTAAATAATTTTATAATGTATTTTTATAAGACAATGTAATTTTAATTATATTAAAACGCATTTTTAAAGCGTATTTGAGTGAACCAATTGTAAATTTTATAATGTATTAAAATATATATCTTTAAAAAAATCTTATTTTTTAATGTCGGGACCGGCGTCCCATAACCGGTTATGAAGTATCTTGACCGGTCTTACCATTTTCAACCGGGTTACGCCAGGACCGGTTGTGGCCGGTTATAAGAAAGTTCGGAACCGATTAGACCCAGCCCAAGACTGGTTTTTGGCTATCACTATTTATAAGTGAGTTAACAATATCTTATTTTTACAGCCCCGTGGAAAAAAAAAACATTTTTATGGTAATGTTGGTTTGAAATCTTATGGAAAACATGATATATATAACATACGTTTTTTGTCAAACAACTAAAAATTTGAATTTTTGAAAACGGAGGGAGTAACTTTATATTTAATATTTCTATTGTAAGAATATTATACGTTTGTACACAACCATCATAGAGTTACCATCTTGATGAAAAATCAATATGACATCGGTTTAACTATTGTGCATATACGCACCTGATAAAAATAGGGATGGAAACAGGGTGGAGAATGCACCCCCTCCATGACCCAGTCCCATCTAATCACTGTTAGATTCAGGCAGAAGAAATCCATACAGGATATGGAAGCTGATTGGATTAGGGGTGAATCGTATCTTCTCAGATCCATTCCAAACCCGTTTTACATATAGAAAATTAGGGGCCATTTACCAAACTCTTATTTGGGCAAGAGCTTACCGAGTCACATTACCTTACCTGGTAAGAGCGAGACAAGGAAAAGAGTCTTACGCGGTAAGTGAGGGCGATGACTCTTACCATGGTAAGCCCTTACCGGGTAAATTGTTGCATACAATGTCGTTTTCGTGAACTAAAATCTTACCAGGTAAGTAAATTATAATGTTGAATTTTATTGGTAATCGCTTACCGATTAAGTGTTTGGTAAACGATCCCTTAGTCTTTGTCACCCTCTGATTATCTACCAAAGCAGGGAAGGAAGCAGCCTGATTTTCCATCTGTATCTACAAAGTTATCATTATATGCATATTTCTTTTACTTTATAATTTTCAAGAAGACATGTAAAACCGTATTGAAAAAGATGAAAAGAAAATACTGTCGTTTACCCTTTAATGCATTTATAATAATTTATTGAAAGACGAAATGGAAAAAGAAACTTGGATTTATTCTTATTTAATGTAACGGAGAATATTTTTTCTGTAAACTGATGTAATTAAGTATTAAAATATCTTATTTTGTATCAATTTTAACCGGTAACATGTTGATATTGTAATATTTAATGACATCGATATTTGTTTATGTACGGTTACAAAATATTTACAACGAGTTACTGCATAGACACGATAAACATGATATCCACATCATCAATTGTTATAAAATCAATTCCGCATGAAATATATCATTTTTTTATGAAATAATTACATTTTTTTAATATAATTTTGCTTGAGGAAACCACAAACTTGGTCCCTATGGATTGACAGAACTAATACTTTTCATCTCTGTAGTTTTGAAATTACAATATAACTATCATAGTTTGCAAAAATATCCAGATTTGATCCCTCTTTTTAACACAACCGTTAAAACTTCCGTTAATTGCAACCATTTTCGTCATTTTGTAGGGTTTTTTTTTACCGTTACCCAATCAAAATTAATTTTATGATTTTAGTTTTTGTGGTTTTTGAACTGCTAAAAGCCAATTAAATCGATAAAAACAAAAATCCTTTTTACTTGATGGATTTTTTTTAACGATCGTTAAAGGAACGGATCAAATCTGGAGGTTTTTACAAACCATAATAGCTAACTTAAAACTTCCAAACTGCAAGAACGAAAATTGTTATTTTTGACAAACCATAAGGATTAAATTTATAGTTTACTAGTGCGGTGACTCCAGGCTATCTAGAAAGCAGGTGGTCGTTTTGAAATTAGTCGACTCGCATAACGTGTTAGATATCCAGATTAATTTTTTTTATATAGATTAGTTATTTTATTTTAAGGAGAGGGGTTGACTTAATATTTGGTGGGGATGCATGCCTTATTCATCGTTGGCTGTATGCAAATTGATGACGAATGTAGGGCATGCCCCATGCCCCCACATCCATGTTTTCATTAATCCCTACCTCATTGTTACATTTTAATTTTGGTTTATAAGTTTTAAAACAATAATTACAATTAATATAATATATTTTATATACTTAATCAATAATTATGTATATACAACTCCATTGGTCAAATATCAACCATTGCATAAAATTTTACTGATACAGGCTACTGAACAGACTCAGTTTGGTGAATCCGCGACCCATACGACTATGTCAATTCTAGCAAAAGATACTACATGGTTGTGTCAAGTCTAAGGGTAAATCACACTAAATGATTGTTTGTTTACCTCTTAATAGTTCCATTAAGAGACAATCTTTGAATCGTTAAGATGTGAATCTTGTTTGACAAAAAAAAAGTCCGTCTCTTAATGGTTCTAAAACTCTCTGAATGATTTTGTATCATGGATTTCTCTTAACCATTAAGAGCCTTGATTTCATTGTACACGATTACCAAACAATTATATTTCATTTTACACCATATCATGAAAGTCTCTTAATTATTCTGATCACTTGATCATTCTACAACAAACCATAAAAATTTATGTGAAAACGCTTTGATATTTCTGCTTAGTGGTTCAATAATGTTTTTGATATTTCTTTTCTCAAATCAATGCTTTGAAGCCTTTTATTTTGAAAAACATTTAACGTTATTTAAAATACTCACCAAGTCCGTGGGAGATGAGCCGTGAGCCGTCATCGCGATTTAAAAAACAGCGCATGCGCCGTTAATTTAAGTTTAAAAACTCTTTAGTACGGCTAAGAACCATGTCACAAGCTCAGCCACTCCCTCTATAAATAGAAGCCACCCACCTCCCTTCCAATTCGCGCCACCTTCTCAACTCTCTCCACTCCATCTAAATCCCATCCTTCCAAAAATGGAAATATCACCGTCCTACGTCGGACCACGGTGTTTCACGGTGGTCGTGATGGTCGTTATGCTACTTTTCACCGGAAACCTGCAACTCACCGAAGCCCAAACCAGATGTGATCCGGTGGAGCTCAGCTGGTGTCTGCAGGCCATCGTATCAAACATACCGCCGTCACGTACCTGTTGCCGGAAGCTCAAGGGTCAGGAGGCTTGTCTTTGCCGTGAAAAGACTGACCCCACTTTTGGTGCCTATCTTGGACTCCCCGGCGCTAAGAGGGTCGCCGCTGCATGTGGTGTTACCTTCCCTAATTGCTAGTGACAGCGGCGGCCGACGGTGGTGTGTAATTTGATCCGGTGGTTTATCTGTTTGTAAAATTACTTATCCAACTCTTTGCTCCTCCGTTGGTCTTAATACCACCTGATCTTTGTTTGTTCATAAATCTTTTAAGGTTTTGTATACAAGGTTTTCAATGGCGTGAAGCATGTTGTCGTGATAAGATCAAACCTCAAGCGTTAGGAGCCACAGTACGATTATAAAGTTTTTGCTGACGGTCACTTGTGACAACAAATATGTATCTCATATGCACATATTCTTTTTTATTATTACTCAACAAATCAGTATTAGAGGTTATTTGTTTACCTCTTAATAGTTTTATTAAGAGGCAACATCTGAATCGTTTAAGAGGTGAATCTTGTTTGGTAAAAAAAAGTCTGCATCTTAATGGTTCTAAAATCTTAAGCCTCAAGTCGTGGCCCGTGACAGCGACTATTATGTCGTGCTTTTTAGAACATTGCATATTTCCAATCTTAGAGTTTGATTTGTACGTATACTCAAGTGAGTTTAATTAACGTATTCGAGTTTGATACTATTTATATTTAATTAAACTATGCAATGACAAAGCATAATACAACTTAACAACTTTCTTGTTTGATAAAACAACAAATAAATTGATAGATTATCGTTAAGTCGATTCTTATAAATTAATTATTAAGAGGTTATCTTAATGTGTGTTCAAGTTAAATATATAAAACAAAATTTTATTTTTTAATCTTAAAACAAACAATTTGATGAAGATATCATTGTTTAATGCAAAGTTAAAGACGTCTGCGTGTATAAAACGGAAGGGAAGGAAGAATACAAACACAACAATCATGTAAATATATATTGTATATTCGTAGACGGCTTACAAAACGAATGCAACAAATAAATGTATTGTATCCCTGCGTCACAAACAACATAAAGCTACCTTCTTCATAAAATATCAACAAGATACTGTTCATCTACATGCATTTAGCAAAGTTGTATACAGTCTGGTTCAAGAAAAAACCTAATTTGGTAAAGCGGTTGGTCAAGACCAGTACGGTCGGGTCTAGTCCTATACTGTTCAAAAAAAGTTTCGTCAATCATGGAGAAAGTCCAGATTCACTTGTAGTCTGTTCCATTTTAAAAAAAATTAAAAAACAAAATTAACGGATTCTAGAAAAAAAAGGGAAAACAAAAATAAAAAGGTAGACCGGGTTTGGCTTTATCCGTGTGACATAAAATATGATTTGAAAAAGGACCGTTTTCCAGATCATATTTTATGTCACACCGGATAAAGCCAAACCTGGTCTACCTTTTTATTTTTGTTTTCCCTTTTTTTTTCTAACAAAAAAGAAATATAAAAAAATCATTATTAAATCAAAAACAAATACCTATAATCGTAACAGGATAAACATCTCATTTTAAATATAAAAAATCTAAAATATAATTAGGATAATCATTCTAACAAAATACTTAATTATTATCTTTATAAAAAGTTATATTATTAAACCAAAAATAAATTACTTCTTTATCAAACCTAAATTAAGTTACAATAAAAAACATTGAATTAAAATAATTACACAAAAAAAAACTTTTAATAGTTAATTTGATACAATATTTTTTTCAAAGTTTTATGATATTTTTAAATTTATATTTTATTCAAAAAAACATTATTGATTTCTCAATATCACATAAAACCGTATTATAATATCGATAGAGACAAAAATATAAAATGAAACATTAAAATTAAGATGTATCTCAACGCATTACGCGCGTACCATTCTAGTATATATATTAGACGTTAGAACAGTCCATAATTAGCTATATTCAATATTACAACATCAACTGTAATTTTACTTTCTTATTTTCATGAACCTTCAACTTTTTTGTTGAGTTTGTTAGTCTTTTTTTGTATGTTATCATTTTTGATTTAGTCCGCTTAAACACAAACACTTAGTTAGATTGTAAAATGATATAACAAAATTTCTATCTAACCAATCCAACCAAACTGCACAGTTTGGGTTGGGTTGTTGTTTTGCTTGAGTTGTGTTGAGTTGAGATTTTTCACCATAAACATTGGATTAGATTGTTCAAATGTTTTCAACCTGGTCAATCCAACTCATATTCAACCCTAATTACAAGAGTATTTCTAATTAACCCTGCACCTTTGAAATTTCATGAACACCAGCTAAAATAATTTTGGATTTAGAAAAAACGCGTAAAAATACATTGAAAAATATAAAATATTTTGCCACCTATTTGTTAATATATTTTTGATAATTTAGTAAAGAATACATACATATATATATATGTATATATACTAATTTAATTATGACAAATTGTAATACAAAATATACAAATAATAAACCTCGTAAATTTTATATAAGTTAATTAATTTTAAGGGTTTATTTAATGAATTTGAGTTGAATATTTGGTGGGAAAATGCATGCCTCATTTTGGTCATATGCAAATCGATGACGTATGGAGTACGTGCACATACGTCACCTATAAATTCATTATTAAGACTTATTTAATCATTATTATTTAATATTGTGATTAAAAAAATTAATAATAAAAGTTGAAGTGGTCTCTTATGCAAAATGAAGGCCCAATTCCCAAATGCTCTTGCCCGACCCGACCCGACCGACCCTATTTTTATTTTATTATTTTATTTAAAAAGTGTAAGTTACAATTTTATATGCATTAATAATGGAAAACGTATGTAAAGGTCAACTGTCAACCTTTTTTTTTCTCATCTTTTGCCAACGTTATAGTTTATTCGAGTTTAAAGATATTTGAATAACGCAACCCAATAGATATTAATTGATGCTATTTGGTATCAATTACGTTGCATGTTACACGAATTGTGTTTCTTGGATCCCTTCACCTCATGCAAGGTGAGGTCGAAGTTCATCCCATTAGTTTACATACTCAGAAAGGGGATGCAAAAAATTAGTATTATAATGCAGTTTGATTGGGAATGAGAGTTACAGTTTATTTGAGTTCAATTAGCTGGTTTGAAGACATTTGAACTACACAAACCAATAGCTACACGTTGATACTATTTTGGATCAGTTAGGTCACAGGCTACATCAAGTTGGGGGTTTCGGGCTGGGTCGGTTTCTTGGGTTTTTTTGCATCCCTAGGGACCAACATATATATTGTTAATGTGAGAATGAGAGTTAGGGTGAAAAGAGTAAGAAGAGATCTCCACCTTTGGGTCAATTTTAAATGCAGAGTTCCAATATATCAACACTATTGAGAAACACCAGATCAATTCTTTTTTCAACCGGAATTCATGGGATGGTTTGAGATTAAAAGTGATCAAGGATTCAAACCCCTTCTTACATTTCTCATTTTAACTGTTATTCTTACATGATCTTTCGTCTATATTGTTATCAAGAATAAATGTAAGGTTATAGGTGATACAAAGGAAGAAGTTGTTTCATTTACAAACACAATCATTAGTACAAACTATACAAACCAATCTTGACCCTTCATCTAATCTAATTAATATATAATCCAATGAAATTCTGGATTATTTTCGGATAAATGAACTCTGATAATATTCTATAAATATCCAAATCATGATAAATAAACTCTCATTATTTCTATAAATATCTCAAATTAAATGGTTTATATGAGATTGAGTTTGTAAATGGACCTCTACAAAAGCATACTAACATTCTTTAAGAGAATCGTTTAAACAACATCAAGTACTATATGGTATATATGCGTACCTTCACGACAACTATGCATTCACAACCACTCTGAATTATATATACATACATACATAGGGTTGGGTTCACGTGAGACCAATGGTTTTTCGTGAGACCCGTGAGACCAATTTATGTTCATTGATCAACTTTATAAGCTAATGATCTAATGGTCTAAATGGAACGGTGGCAAGTTTGTAATTATTGAGAAGTCTCGTGACAATTTTGTGATCATGAATGTTGAGATTGTATATCTAATCCAAGGGTTGAGAATTGGTCTTACGGGTCTCACGAAAAAATTTTGGTCTCATATGATCCCAAGTCTACATAATATATATATACACGCACATATATAGACTTGGGATCATATGAGACCAGCCTGCTTTCACGAGACCTGTGAAACCACATTTTTACACTTGAAACTTTACAATAAAATACTGTGAAGGTAACTTTCACCGTGTTTTTGCTATGAAAGTTTGGAGTTTATTTACTTTCACAACGTCTTGCTGCGAAGTTTTAAGTGTAAAAATATGATCTCACGAAAACATGTTGGTATCACGTGAACATAACCCCACACACACACACACACACATATATATATATATATATATATATATATATATATAAACAAGAGAAGAAAGGAAGTAGGATCCCATACATTTAAAAAATGCAACTTAGTTATAAATTTTTTTCGATTAGCAAATAAAATAAAGGAAAACATATTTTTATTTATAATATACAGCTTTTATGGTTTTTTTTAATCATTTAAATATTAGGTTAGGTTTATGATTTGTAAGTAAATCCATAAATATGGTCTTTATTTAAAAGAAAAAAAAAGATAAAATAATAATATATCTTAGTTTAAATGTCATTTTAGAAAATGTATAAAAACAATTAATACTATATTTGTTCTAAAATAGTCACATACTTCCATCTAACTTCTAAGTATTAACCCATTAATTGGGACCATAATTTTCCAAGTTTTTGCCTAAAATTGACAAACAAAATCATGTTACTATTAGATGTAACATATTTTATATATAATGTCATGAATAAAAAATAAAATCTAAAGCATATCTATATATTTTTATTATATATACCGATTGTATACAACAATGTAGTAGTATATAAAGAGTCGTTTTTTTATCAAACGCTTACTTAGGTAATTGAACATCAAGTCACATTACCTTATCAAATGAATATGAGAAGGACCAAGAATCTTACCCCGTAAAAGCGAGACAATGATCAAAAGTCTTACCACGTAAGCGTATACCGGGTAATTGTTGTATACGATACCGTTTTGGTGGAATATAATCTTACTAGGTAAATAAACTGAATTTATTTGAATAGCACATATCAATCTATGTTTATCTGTATTTGATAAATAAGTTTAAAAAGAAATATTAACTCTAAATCTTAAGTCAAAATTAATAATATATGATTATATCAATTTTGAAGAACAATATTCTCCTACCACCATTATTTAATCTTGTTTAAGTTATTAACAAATAGAGATATTTGGTATAAAAGCAAGATGGCACGTGCAAAATTATCATGTATTTTTTTTTATATAATAGTAAATGATATTAATAAATATTAAAATGTTTACCATTTTTTATGAAACGTCAAAAAATAAATATGATTTTTTTATTTCATTAGAGAAAGAATAAATTACATTTTCGTGTTTGAGGTTTATAAATTGCGGTTTTTGTTCCTATAGTTTATAAATTGTTACTATTTTCATCCTTATGTTTTGTAACTTATTGTTGTTTCAGTCCTTGTGATTTATATTTTTTTTACTATTTTGGTCCCTCATACTTAAAAAGGTAAGCATTACTTTAAAACGAAAATAGTAATAAATTATAAACTATAGAGACAAAAACTATAATTTCTGAACCACAAGGACAAAAATTGCAATTTTTATCGAACCATAAAAGAGGAAAAATGTTCGAATTATAATTTAAAATAAACTACAAATCCCTGTCCCCTATGTCCATATGGTTTGGAGGTTGTAACATTTTTTTATCTTTATAATTTTAAAGCTATACATTGGCCATTGTGGTCTACAAAATCAACAAAATTTGCTATTTGCCTCTAACGATCATTAAAAAACCTGTTAAATAAAGGGTATTTTTTTCATAATAGTTCCATTAAAAGATAGTTTTTGAATCGTTAAAAGATGAATCTTGTTTGGTAAAAAAAAACATGTCTTTTAATGATTCTAAAACCCTCTGAATGATTTTGTATCATAGGCCTCCCATAACCATTAAGTGCCATAATTTCATTGTAAACAATTACCAGACAATTATATTTTATTTTGCATTAAATCATGATAGTCTATTAACCATTCAGCAATTGCCAAACAATCCCGGTATAAACCAAAAATATAGTTTACTCTTTTTAATTTTTGGTTTTTTTTGGCTTTTTGTCTTTTTTTCTATTTATTTTATTAAATATTTGTCTTTTTTTATCATTAATTTGATTGCACCTCCGGCCACACCAACTCTAGCGATCTTCTTGAGCTGCCACCAAATCTGAACCTCTAAATCAAACCAGAAACAAGAACCCTATCAATTAACCTAGAAAGCGAAATCTAAATCATAAACAAGAACCCTAAAATCTAAATCAAATTAGAAACAAGAAACCTAGCCTAAAAGCTAACAATTGGTTTGTTCAATCAAACCTCTAACCCCCATTCCTTGAATCAAAGCCTCGATCTGTTCAGTATGCAATCTTTGCTGGTGGAACTGGACCTTCGATGGATATGAAGCAAACACGATTCACAATTGGTGATTCAGGGGTGGTTGAAGGATGTCGTGATCAAAGATACATAATCGTGGTGATGATCAAAGACAACAGAGGAGCTTTGGTGATGGAAGAAAACATTAGCAGGTGCTCCGATGGGGGCAAAGTGAGATGGAGGGGGAGGGATGTCGACAAGATCTATGACCAAATGGTTCCTTTTTGCCATGATTTGGGGTTTGCTGTGAGCAGAGGGAGAGAGGCGCCGATGAGGATTCTTGGAGGTTTGATTTGTCTTTTTTTTTTTTTTTTAAATAATAATTTTCAATGTATATCTGGTTTATGCATGTGTACAACCCAATAATCCACCACATCATCCCACACCCCACCCAMCCACCCACCCTTGCCCCTTCTTCTTCCCTAACCACCCACTTGCCCCTTCCTAGAACATGGTAAATTTTTCATTATTCAAACTAATGTTTTTTTATATATAAATAGATATAGGGTTTATATATTGAAAATAATATCCTTAGTTCGGCAGTTCCCACGGCAGCCCCCTCTATAAATTGAACCCACCCCACCTCATTTTCAAATCTCCTCACCATCTAACTCTCTACCCCTCCATCTAAATCCCATCAATACCAACCTTCCAAACATGGAAAAATCACCGTCCTACGTCGGACCACGGTGTTTCACGGTGGCGGTGATGGTGGTCATGCTACTTTTCACCGGACACCTGCAACTCATTGAAGCCCAACAAACCAGATGTAACGCAGTGGAGGTCAGTTGGTGTCTGCAAGCCATCGTCGCAAACATGAGGCCATCGAGGAACTGTTGCCAGAGGCTCAAAGGTCAGGAGAATTGTCTTTGCCGGGAAACCCATGATCCCACTTTTGGTGGCTATCTCCGACTTCCCGGTGCCAGGAGGGTCGCCAACGAATGTGGTGTAAACTTCCCTACTTGCACCTGAGAGCGGCGGCCGACCGACGGTGGTGTATTGTATTCCGGTGCTTATGTATCGAACTATTTGCTCCGCCGTGGTTTTGATATCAACTGGTCTTTGTTTGTTGTAATGCCACGTTCAAATTATGATTGTTTTTATATATGATCTGTTTTATCTTGTAATTTTGTAAAAATTTACCCGAATTTGATTTTCTGTAATTCAAAGATTTTAATTAGGTTATTTCAAGGGCGTTTTAGTCATTTTGACAACTCCGATTGAAATTCCGTTTGTAATATGTATCGTTTCACGTTTTATATAAATTTATCGAGTTCTTTTTGGTATGTTTCCTGTCCTGATTTCGTTTGTATTCCTATTGATTTATGATTTCATGTTTGAAAGTAATCAAATTTAATATATTATTCGAATATAATAATTAATTAAATATTCCCGTCTTATTAAATATATTAATTAATTAATATATTATCTTGAAACTTGAGAAGGATGATAGAAAAGTACGTGTAGATGATAACAAATACAGAAGACTTGTGGGAAGGTTGTTATACCTCCAAGCTACAAGGTTGGGCTTTACGTACTCGGTAAATGTCTTAAGTCAATTCGTTTCTGATCCATGCCTAAAGCACATGGATGCGGCTACAAAGGTTTTGAGATATCTAAAGGCAACAACAGGACAAGGTGTTTTCTTTCCAAATCAAGGAGGAACCAATTTAGTCACATATTGTGATGCCGATYGGCTAGGATGTCCCTTCACAAGAAGGTCACGAACTGGTTATGTTTTACTCTTAGGGGGGCACCAGTATCTTGGAAGTCAAAGAAATAATCGGTTGTTTCCCGCTCCTCAGTTGAAGACGAATACCGTGCCATGGATACCATTGTTAGTGAAATCATTTGGATGCGATGGCTTCTAAAGAACCTTGAAGCTGAGCAAAGTGGCCCCACACCACTCTTTTGTGACAACCAAGCTACTCGACATATCGAGAATAATCTAGTGTTCCATGAGCGCACTAAACATGTAGAGATGGATTGTTACTTTGTCAGGAAATGGGTCGAGACTCAAGAGATAGAGCCACTTCACATTGATACGAAGGTGCAGATAGCAGATCTCTTCACCAAAGCTAGCAAGTTGGGCATGAGAAACTTAGGAGCCGTTTATAAATATTTATCTGATAAGTGTTTACCAGTAAAATTTAACACTATTGTATACTTACCAGGTAAGATTTCTACTTATGTACTTCCTATTTTTTAGGTTTAGGTTTCCTAGCTAGCTTTAATCAGCTTTTGTTTTTCCTATATATTTTCCTCTTCGGTAGTAATTTTTGATATCGAAATAAAGAAAACAGATTTCTTTTTATGGGATTTTGTAAGATTGTATGCAATAAAGTTTTAAAAAATGTTAAAAACATTTGTTTTCTAATAATTGATTAATAAAAATGTAATTCAATTATTTTTGTAATTTTTTATATAAATTATTTATAAATAATGAAATCCAATTCTATTCGAAATCCTACAAACCAAACACACTAATGATTTACATTACAATCTAAATCTCTCCATGAAATCCAAAACCCTAAAAAACAATCATGCAAACCAAAGGGATAATCAAGTTCAAGAAGGTTGTACTATGAACAATGTTTCCAAATAGGTTCTCATACATGAGTAAACATTTGTTCACAGATAAACCATCTCGTTTCAACACTAAAAAAAGTATGAATAAACACTTGTTCATATATGTTTACTAATATAAAACATGTACGTTACAAAAATGTTTATGATTATATATATATATAGATTATATATATAGAGGAGCGATCAAATGAAAATCACCCTCATTTGTACAAACCGTGCAAACCACCCCATACGTCGATTTCATTGTTTAATCTTATGAAATGTTTTCATGAAATTGTTTAATCTTATGAAATTGTTTCATATAATACTTTTTTTGATGAATTTGTTTCATATATGGTTATGAAATTGTTTCATATAATATTTAAGGAAATTTTAATGAAACTGCTTCATTTATTTCTCTAAAATTAAAATAATGAAGATGATAATATCCATGATTAACACCCTCCATAATAAAAATGGTTAATCAACCTTTCATAATTATAAAAAAATAAACAAAATAAAAAATTATGATTGGTTGAATAAAGTTTTCACGATTTATATAAATTAAGTGGTTTTTATTTGGACGCTAGATATAAGAATTATATATTGAAAATAATATCCTTAGTTCGCCCGTTCCCACGGCATCCCCCTCTATAAATTGAAACCACCCCACCTCATTTTCAAATCGCCCCACCATCTAATCTCTACCCCTCCATCTAAATCCCATCAACACCAACCTTCCAAAGATGGAAAAATCACCGTCCTATGTCGGACCACGGTGTTTCACGGTGGCCGTGATGGTGGTCATGCTACTTTTCACCGGACACCTGCAAATCATTGAAGCCCAACAAACCAGATGTAACGCAGTGGAGGTCAGTTGGTGTCTGCAAGCCATCGTCGCAAACATGAGGCCATCGAGGAACTGTTGCCAGAGGCTCAAAGGTCAGGAGAATTGTCTTTGCCGGGAAACCCATGATCCCACTTTTGGTGGCTATCTCCGCCTTCCCGGTGCCAGGAGGGTCGCCAACGAATGTGGTGTAAACTTCCCTACTTGCCCCTGAGAGCGGCGGGCGACCGACGGTGGTGTATTGTATTCCGGTGCTTATGTATCGAACTATTTGCTCCGCCGTGGTTTTGATATCAACCGGTGTTTGTTTGTTGTAATGCCACGTTCACATGATGATTGCTTTTATATATGATCTGTTTATCTTGTAATTTTGTAAAAAATTACCCGAATTTGATTTTCTGTAATTCAAAGATTTTAATTAGGTTATTTCGAGGGCGTTTTAGTCATTTTGACAACTCCGATCGAAATTCCGTTTGTAATAATATGTATCGTTTCACGTTTCATCGAATGTTATCGAGTTCTTTTTGGTATGTTCCCCGTCCTGATTCCGATTGTATTTCCGTTGATTTATGATTTCATGTTTGAAAGCAATCAAATTTAATATATTATCCGAATATAATAATTAATTAAATACCCCCTTCTTATTAAATCATAATTATTGATTGAAATATTTTAAAGACTTTTCGTATAAAAAAACTTTATATTGTCAAGAACATGTTCTAGAAAATAATATCGTTTGCTTAGTCATATTTTAAAAGTCTCGTGACGCGCAAAACCATTATTTTTGGTCTTCTTTTTCGGCTTAATGAATATTTTATATGACTTGCATTACATTCTTATCTTTTGATTCATTTTATCTGCCTTTATTGTTATATTTAGCTTTTAATCGGATTAAAATTGTAAACTAAAATTTACTGGTATTCGTATCTGAAACATGCAGTCACTTGTTTTTAACTGAAAACACGTATAATCCACAATAGAAATTGATAACGTAACAATAATTAATTAAAGAAGTTTCTTATTTCACAAGACAATAAGTAATTTGATGGTTATTTCTTAACCACGTTGATTTTTTTTATCTATCTTATTTTATGATTTAAATAATACAAATGGCTTGTGTATGTATCGTGTGTAAGAATGTTGAATCTTCTGTACATGTTTTCAAAAAATTCTGGATGTTTACGAACGTTCTAAAGTCGTTATCTGTAAAAATTATTACGTATTTACAATTGTTTAAAGTTATTTATATAGTTTTTATTTTAATATGTTGAACAAGATATTCGTAATTTAGTATTGACTTTTGGTATGAATATGCACTCTTCAATCATACGACTTGTACGGCTATTAAAGTTAGGTAAAAAAAAGGAGAGAACTATTCTGTAGCCATCGACGACGGTTTTTATTCAAGAATGATGATCAATGTATCTTTTTGTCAAGGACGGATATTTTGGTCTTTTGGTTTACGTATCATCCGTCGATTTCATTGTTTAATATTGTGAAATTGTTTCATATAATATATATTTTTTTTTGATGAAGTTGTTTTATATATGGTTATGAAATTGTTTCATATATAATACTTAATAAATTTTAATGAAACTGATTCATGTATTTCTCTAAAATTAAAATAATGAAGATGATAAGATCCATGATTAACACCCTCCACAATAAATGAAAAATGATGATTGGTTAAATGAGGTTTGTACGGTTTGTACAAATAACGTGGTTTGCAAAGTAAACCTTATGTCATTCTCTCTCTCTCTCTCTCTCTCTCTCTCTCTCTATATATATATATATATATATAGG
>NC_037537.1:24249731-24275566 GCF_001531365.2 Cynara cardunculus var. scolymus
TATTTTAATTTTAGAGAAATACATGAAACAGTTTCATTAAA
Organism: Cynara cardunculus var. scolymus; assembly: GCF_001531365.2. NCBI lineage: Eukaryota > Viridiplantae > Streptophyta > Magnoliopsida > Asterales > Asteraceae > Cynara > Cynara cardunculus. The sequence goes on from NC_037537.1 coordinate 24,249,773, forward strand.
TATTATATGAAACAAATTCATCAAAAAATTATTATATGAAACAATTTCACAAGATTAAACAATTTCATGAAAAAATTTCATAAAATTAAACAATGAAATCGACGTATGGGGATGCTTTGTACGGTTTTTACAAATGAGGGTGGTTTTCATTTGATCGCTCCTATATATATATATATATATAATATATATATATATATATATATATAATATATATATATATATATATATATAATCTATATATATATATATATAGAGAGAGAGAGAGAGAGAGAGACTTGGGATCATGTGAGACCAATGGTTTTTCGTGAGACCCGTAAGACCAATTCTCAATCATTGGATTCAAACTATAATCTAAACATTCATAATTACAAAATTGTCACGAGACTTTTCAATAATCACAGAATTACCAGCGTACAACTTTAGACCATTAGATCATTAGCTTATAAAGTTGATCAACGAACATAAATTGGTCTCATGGATCTCGCGAAAAACCGTTGATTTCACGTGAACCCAACCATATATATGCTAATTGTTGATAATGTGCTAATTGTGAAAAAATAATCACCGTAAACACCTCACAATTAAACTCCAATTGTGGTAATGTTGAAAAATAATTACCTTTTTTGTGACGTAAAATAGTCGTAACAACCACCTCATAATTAAAATATAATTTATATAAAGATCAAATATATATTAATAAAATAATTTAATACTAATTAAAGTAAAAATAAATAAATAATTTTATGGTCAAAAATTGAATTATTTTATCAAATAATAATTAACTGAATCTAGAATTTTAAAATCGACCGACATACACCAAGGTAGAAGTCTTCGTTTCACAAACAATACAATATTTCAATATTTTAAATAATTAATTTGCACAAATTATGTTTATTATATAATAAATAAAACCTATTTTGTATAAACAAGAAACCAAATTCTATATTCATGCATCAAATCAATTTAAATATTAAAAATAGTATTTTTATATAGAATTAAGAATAGTCTTAGCCGCATTGCATGGCTTGTGAACCGTGATATGTTTTTTTGGTCTTTATTCAATGTGTATTAATTACTTATCTATACTATATTATAAAATTTTTAATAAAAATTTTTAAAAATAATTTTTAATACTTGAAGTACTGTTTATTGATGTATATTACTTAAAAATCAAGATTACAAGTAAATTTTACATAAGTACAACTTATTAAATTTTAATGTTTGAATTCGTGTAACTAACTAGAGATAAATATAATCAAATCGGGGATAAACATCTTATTTAAATATAAAATATTTAGAATATAATTAAGATAATATTTGAGTTGTAACAAAATATTTAATTATTATCTTTATAAAAAATTATATTATTAAACCAAAAAAATGAATTAAAATCATTTTAGTACTAATATCAATATTTTTTTTCAATTTTTTATAACATCGGCCGAGACAAAAAAAATAAAATAGAACATTAAAATTGAGATATATCTCGCTGTATTGTACGAGTACCCTTGTAGTTAATATTAAAAGAAAATATTTATATCAATTATTTTACTCGTCAAAATTCGACAAACCAATTTAAAATTAATATCAAATTTCAAAATAAAATTTGGTACAAATTGTTTCCCACATGACCTCTTACATTGACTAGTATTTATTTCTACATCAAAATGTTGTTTAACCACTTAATTAACCTTAAATTAATAAACGCTTATTCTATGACTTACTTTGTAACCTTATTAAACGAGAATGTAAAAAACTAAGTGAATATCAAAGACTCAGAATTTTAACTGATAAGTGAGAAGAACACTGTTACTCGAATAACATTTATCAGGTGAGTGAGAGAAAAAAACGTCTGATAAATGTTTCGTAAGATACTTGACATAGTTGTTAGAAATAAGAAAATATCATTTGGTCAAAAGCATTATCACAAGGAAAATAACCAATTTCATTGTTTATTTATAATATCAATTATATTACTAATTTATAGTTTTCCATATTCAAGTTATCATCACGAGATGAATGGTTTAAATATCCTTTAACGTGTTTTTCAGTATCTACAATATCAAATATATTAAGAGTTTAAGCCTTGTCAAAAAATAAAAGCGTGTACAAGAGTTTGCAGATTTATATATGAATTAATCCCCCGTGCGCTCATTTGGCAAATAGGTGGAAGTGGAACAATTTTGTTCAAATACACAACACGTTCAAGTTTGAATCATGGGAGAGACGGGTTTGAATCATATCATTAACCTTAACCGTCGAGTCAACTCTGAAATGTCTTCTCACATGTCGTTCCTAAATAACGGTTTTCATATGAGACTGATCAAGATTGTCGATCATCAATCTTTTGCTCAAATAAATATAATATATATAAAAAAGTCAGTTTGACCCGACAAATTTGATCGAACAACCTACCCGACCCATCAACTTTGACTACATGTTCTCACACCAATCTTATATCTTGAATTGCGATCCTATAATACATGTAGAAGCACATGCAATAGCTACCGAATACATGTTTGGTGATACCAATTATATAATTTTATAAATATTTTAATATCATTATATCCCTATAATCCAAGTGGCCAACTTTTTTTTAATACTTAATTATTATTATTATTATTATCATCATCAACCGGCTAATTAGCTAAACCTGCTGATCGAGTGCAGATCGAGAGAGAATGAGAGGTGGGTGAGACTGTAGTTACAGTTGAGAGGGAGACGTGGGTGGAGGTTGTACGACGAAGAGAGACGGGCGTAGAGGTGAGAAACAGAGGGGTGGAAGAGTGGTCTTCGACTGGGGAGAAGGAGACGGTGACGGTGGTCGGAGATGGAGGTTGCAGGGGAAACGAAGATGGAGAGGGTGGACGGTTTTCGTCCATGTGTTACTCGGAGAAGATGATCGGAGTAAACTCTGGTTCGATGGAGACGGTGGGTGTGACCTGTGTGTGCTGTGACTGTGATCAGCTTGGTGGGTGCACGGTGGTGTAAAGGTGAGGGAGAACTTGGCTGGTGGTGTGAGACAGTTATCGCCCCTGTTGTTTTTGTATATAATACACATGTGGACTTGGGATCACGTGAGACCCGTCTTTTTTTTAAGACCCATGAGACCACTTTTTAACATTTGAAATTTCACAGAAAAACGTTATGAAGATAAAAGAAAACCGAAACCTTTACAGCAAAAACGCTGTGAATGTTACTTTCATAGCGTTTTGCTGTGAAATTTCAAGTATAAAAAAATGGTCTCACGAACTCACGAAAACAAACTGGCCTCACGTGAACCCAACCCTATACGTGTGTATATATAATATGTAACTTTAAAGTTTTGACCCTTTAGTTTTAATATGTTCATTTTACCACTGCCTTTAAAAAGTTAATTAAAAAATGTTTTAATAAATGAAAAATGGAAAAAGAAGCTTATGCCCTCGACTTTAATGGATTTGATAGACGGTCGTTAAGCCGAAGGACCAAATCTAACAGAAAATACATACCACAGGCATCAAAACTATAATAAATAAAACCTAGGAACAATTTTCATAAAAATCAGTAAACCATAGGGACCAAATCTGGAATTTACTCATATATTTATAATTCAATCTGGTTTCATTTTTGGTATGAATACGACATCATCCGGCCTGCCGAGGCAGAAAAAACTAATTTATTTTTTTATGTTTATTTGGACAAAAAGTTGATTATTATTATTTTTTAACTGATTTCATACGTTACAGGACACCAATTTGAAAGATATTTTTTTGACTCGCTCAACGATTGAGATTAACTGGGAAGAGAGGTCTGAGGTTGAAACCGAAACCTATCTTGTATTTAGGAAAAATCAATCCGTTCATTCTATAAAATATATTTTTATAGAAAAATACAAAATTTAATTGACATTTTTATGAACATACATACATACAATTATAGAAATTGTCGTCATTCGGTCATACTTTTAACCAAACTCTTTTATTTATTAATGCTATTATTATTATTAATATTATTTATTTAATTCGTACAAGTAGACGGGTACGTTTTTTAGATATGAAGAAAATGTTGGATTCGCAATTTTGTCCTCATCAATCACCCTCAACTAAATTAATAATAATAAGTATAGTTTTGGAGTTTAATAATTGTTTTATTGGTAAAATAATATTATGATAATGGTGGTATTTTATTTATCAATTATAAATAAAGATTCTTAATTAAAAAAAAAATGAATGCGTCCAACTCATTACACCTTGAGAGGTCAATAAATCTGAGGGGTGGGTCGCTGCTTGAATATCATGTCAAATTCAACCTAACGTTTAAATCAATTATTCAAAATACTTATATTTATGATTCAAAATTAATGTCTCACACTTATTATACTTATATATGTATCAAGCCATGAAATTAACTTTGAAATCATTTGATGAATGTTATAAAGAAAACGTATATCATGATGAAAGTTACAATGAAGATGTATATTGATGATGAATGTCATAGTAATGTATGAATTTTAAAGATTTATTGAATACACGTAAAAATATATAACTATTCATGATGAGTGTTTTAGTAAATTGTATATTTATTATGAATATCATACTAATGTATGAATATTAAAGAGTTGTTATAAACATATGAACATTCATAAATATTCATAACGAATATTATATAGATATACTATTTGACGTAAAAAACGTTAAAAACATAAATTATTTTTAAGATAATTTAGTTTAAGACTTCTTTAATTAGTAAATAAAATAAAAACTTAAACATGATAGGCATAAATCATAACTTTCAGTTTTGCCCTTGATCACTTCTTCATTAACATTTTTATATTTTAACCATTAATTAGTTATATATATATATATATATATATATATATATATATATATATATATAGGGCCTAATCAAATGAGAACTGATTAGTTTGTGGTAACTGTGAAATCTAATGTGAGCCAATCATTTAAATAATTAATGTTATATCCTAAAATAACATAAATGGTAAATTGGTAATGATTATAATTATAAAACCCTATATGGTACTCTTCTCCTTCATTGACTTCTTCTCCGACCACCCTCCCCATCATAGCCAACGTCCGCCTCTTCCCTTATCTTCTCCCTTATCCTTTCTCACTTTTGAAGCATCCCTGTCCTACAGGTTTTAAATGGTTTCCTGTGTTTTTTTGGTAACAATGGTGGAAGCGGTGGTGGTGTTTGCCATGAATAGGCGGTGGTCGTCGTGAAAGAGGCGTTGGTGGTTATGGAGGAAGTAGATATGGAGGAGCCGTAACTGTGAGAACTGAGTTGTTTGTGTTAACTGTGAGAACCAATATTAACCATAAATCAATAGATAAATTAAGAAATTTATAAATTTGGTAATTTTAAATTAAAATCTTAATGCAAGAATATTTTTGGTATTTTAAAACTCTCCTCTCTCCTCTCTTCTCTCTCCGGCCACCGTTCTCCGGCCTCCGGCCACCGTCCTCTGGTGATACCACTGCGATACCTAAAAATATTGACTCTGTTAAACAAAAGATACATTGTGATACYTAATCATATATAAGATGCATAGTGATACCACTGTGTGACATCTTCGATCGATCACACAAACGATATCAATGTGATACCCAAGCACATATATGATGCATTGTGATACCATTGTAGTATCATCGGAGGACGGTGGCCGGAGAGAGAAGAGAGGAGGGAGGAAAGTTGTAAAATACCAAAAATATCCTTGCATTAAAATTTTAATTCAAAATTACCAAAATTATAAATTTCCTAATTTATCTATTGATTTGTGGTTAATATTAGTTCTCATAGTTACCACAAACTAATTAGTTCTCATTTGATTAGGCCCCTATATATATGTGTGTGTGTGTGTGTGTGCATGTGTAGACTTGGGATCACGTGAGACGAGATTGTTTTTGTGAGACCCTTGAAACCTCTTTTTTACACTTGAAACTTCACAGTAAAACATTGTGAACGTTCAGATTTTTTTTACCTTCACAATGTTTTACTGTACAGTTTCAAGTGTAAAAAAATAGTATTATTAAAACAAGGTGGTCTCACGTGATTCCAAATCTATATATATCAGGTCGATTTGGAGTAAGATATAAAGCCATTTGGTGGCATTCAATAAGTTAAACGTAAAACATTTACCTCAGTTGCTTGAATCCCTACTTGTTCTTGCTTCAAATTTCCTCTCCAATAATCTCCCTCTTATTGCAAAGCCTAGAAATATCTCTGTTTCTCTTCCTTAAGTTGCTTGGGCCGGGCCCCATTACCCAATCTTGGGCTCTCTTGTTGGGCTTTTTATTCCTCCTTGGCCCATCATTAAACTACTTTTCAGATTTGATAATTGATACTGATAGTAATCTTCCATTTACTTTGTAACTGAAAAAATAACCAAAATTGTTAATTATAATTCAAATGGTTATTAAATTAACAATTTTGGTTATTATTTAAATTCGCTTTCCACCAATTATCACGATGCCTCATGTCATGTCTTCTCTAGTAAATTAACAATTATAATTCAAGGCAATGTGATACCCGAAATACACCAAGATACACAATGTGATATCTAAAACACACCAAATAAACTTTGAGACGACTGTGGTACCACCATGATACCTACTTCCTATACCTATTTATGTGTGTACAATGTGCACAATGTTTGTTGTAAGGAATCGAGAAACCCCCCTCTTAACACTATTAGGTTTAGAGGCCGTTTACCTAAACACTTACTCGGTAAGAGCTCAAATTCAACATTATTGTTTACTTATCGAGTAAGATTTGAGTCCATCAAAACAACATTGTATGTAATAATTTACCCGGTAAACGCTAACCGTGGTAAGAGTCCTCGTCATCACTTACCGGATAAGACTCTCGGTCCTTGTCTTCGCTCTTACCGGGTAAGGGGAGTGTCGATGGAGATGGTGGTCAGTGGCGAGCATGGGGGAAGGGAGATAGGTAGTGACGGGTTAGAGGGACAAAGATGGGGCTAGCTGTCGGGAATGCTCACAAGTGGGTGTTTAGTGGTCGATTATCAGAGACAACGTCTTGGTCAGACAAGATGACCGAATGAGGTCACCAGAGTGGTGGTGGGTGCCAGAGAATGCCACTAGATTTGGGCCATATATGTGTGTGTATATATATATATATATACATATATTAAAATAATTAAACTAATTAAAGTAAATTGAATAATCAACACAATTTACTAATTTACTCTTTGTTTTATTTTGGTAAATAACATTAATTATCTAAAATGATTGGTTCATATTAGACCTCACAGTTACCACAAACTATCTTTAGAGATTTTGACTTAAAAAAAATGTTATAGAGCATCTTCAATACAAGGTTCTTATAAGCAAAAAATATAGTTTTTTACAAGAACCAACAATGTAAAGAGTTCTTATAAGAATCTCATTCCCTTCGAGTTCTTATACAAAAACTTTGATTCTTATCTTAAAGTTGGTGTGAAGTGATAATTTACTAGTTTTTTAATTTAAATATTTGATATTTATTTATAATAATTATTGATTTTTAAAAAGTACATCAAACCTACAAAAAGAGGTTCGTATAAGAACTATCATTGTAAAATTTTATGTGAATCTTAATTTGATGAGTTGAAAATAAGATGACAAAAAAAAAAATACAGAAAATAGTTTTTTTATAATAAGCTCCGTTATAGATGCTCTAATATAACTTGATCCTAAGATAAATATGGTTCATAGTAGAGTGCTAGAGTTGATCATTTGCGAGCTTAGGCTGGACCTGAGACTTGTTTAACCTATTTTTTTATCCAACAGACCTAATATGGTAAAACCAAGCTCGCTTTTACGGGTTTGAAAATTTACCCATATCCGTCCTATAAACAACCGGACTTGCCTATGGGCTTAAAAATCTTGTTATATTTTTTATGAAAACAATACTTATGCAAAATCACAAGTTATGTAAAACCATTTAAAATACATAACAATTTTTCTAACTTAAAGTTTGACGTAAATACATAACAATATACATACTTTAGAAAAAAAAATCTTTCACTAAATATAATATATCGATAAAGAAAATGACTAAATGAGATAATAAATATTTGATCAATTGAGGTAATTACATTTTCACAGTTAAGATTTTTAAAGAATGTTATTATCATGAGTCATAATTAAGTAGGAATTGATAAGTAACAAGAATTTTCAATTTTATTTGTAAATTTTAATTATAAAAATTAATTATTATAAAAAGATTAATTGGTCTGACGGGCCTGCCCAAATATTTTTTTTCATTGCCCATGTCTGCCGATTAACTTTAACAAGTCAGTTCGGGTCCGCCCATTTCTTCAAGAATGGTAATCCAAGCCCACTTTTCTAGCGGGCTGGACAAGACGGGTCTAGTGGGTCATCCCGTCCGCGAACAACTCTAGTTCATAACGCAAATGCATATGTTTTACGGGTGCGTTTAATACACCGGAAAAGACATAATATAGCATAGTTCATTGTTCCATGTTTGGTAGAACTTTTATGTGGAACATACACGAAGAAAGTGAAACAGACGTGTTCCACCTACTCTATGGAAGAAGCTGGAAAAGACTTATGTTTTAATAATATATCCTCAAAACCTTTTTATGATTTATTCATTTTTTTAAAATTCATTTATTGTAATTTATGTCTTTTAAAATTTCAATTTACTGCCTTTAAAATATTATTTTTATACGGTTCCTATATTTTGATTAATTTATATAATTTATTATTAAATAACATAATAAAAAAGGGTTCTTGACTCAAATGATCATTTCACACATCTAAATTGGTCTCCTAACCATTCCTCTCCTGATTGACCCAAATATCATACTTCCATAATATTCAGGTCCGCAACATTACGGACCTAGCTAAAAGGCAAAAGAAATAATCAAAATTCAACACAGATATGCAAATGCGACGACCAGGTTCGCGATTGCGACGATAAGACTGGTTGAATTTGAATTTTTTTTCTTTTAGTATATTGTGAACATGAATATTATGAAAATAGTGACATTTGGGTCAACTTGAGAGAAAAATAATTATAAGACCAATTTAGATGTATGAAATGATCATTTGAGCTAATTTCTTTTAAAAAATTATAGAAAATATATAAACAAAAATTGGAAACTATTTAAACTTTTTTATTTTAACGTTATTTTAATTATCTTGACGAAAAATTTTAACTGTTGTATTTTGTTATACAAAATATGTACTTTATTTTAATTTAATAAAATACATAATCAATCAAAATATATAAATAATTAATTAGAAGTAAATTGATTATTTTATCTTTATCTATCCTATCAAGTTCTATTTTACTAAATACTCGAGAACTGTTTTACCTTATTTTATTATATTTGTTATTATCCGTTACCGAATAACTCTGCCGGGTTGCTTACGTCAGCATGACTTGTTTCCCTCGTACGTTGTCATTTTCACACGTATTCATCTCAATACTTCTATTTCCACGTGGCCTTCCAGATCATCCCTCTAAGACAAGGGACCGCTTCATGTAGGTCCTACTATTTTGCTTTTCACGAGCTTAGGTTGGCAACTTTCATCAGTACACGTGTTCCACAGTTACTCGTCATATCTTAGAAAATATATATTCATACCAAAAGGGATATTTAATTTTAAAATAATAAAAAAAATTAAACATTTTATAATTAAAAAGTTAATACTTATTTCTAAAAATTAACCATTATTATAAAACAAATTAAAATGGACAATTTTTTATCTTTTAAGACGTGTGATCCTTCTATTTTTAGAAAGTCATATCGGAATTGTTATTTATTCCGTACGCATTTATGTATGATTTTCCTATTTTTAGCAACTTGCATTCATGATGAATGTTACATTGGTATATGTACAGACTAGTACCGTCATTCATCATATCAAACATCCACGAGAAAACCACGCAAACACACACACACACCCCCCGCCATGACTACCACCGATTTCGCCACCATCTTACCTCGTGTCCTCATAGTATCCAGGCGAACCCTTCGCAAGAACAAATTCGTCGATTTCGTCGGTATTTATACATCTATATCTTCATATGAATTCTTCATGCAACCCCAATCGAATCATAAAGTATAGAATTTCTTTCCATGCATGTGCCTAATCTTTTGATTGATTTGAAGTTCTTCATGATTCGTTGTTGATTAATTAGTCATGAATTTGGTTTTGATTCAGTTCAGTACTCAACTGCATGAAAAAAAAAAATTTGAATCCATATTGGTATTCCGTTTCCGAATCTGGATTTGTCAATTAATTTCTGACCTAATTCTGCTTTTGCTAACAGGCGAATATCATCTAGATCTGGTAGTCGGTTATGGAGCTGTTCCGGTGATTGTTCCCCGAGTGACTGGTGTCCATATGCTATTGAACAGCTTTGAACCGATCCATGGAGTTCTTCTCTGCGAAGGCGAAGATATCGATCCATCTCTTTACGAAGCCGAAACAACGTTTCTATCCTCCGAAGAGTTGGATGAAATCAGACGTCTCCATGCCAGCGATACCGCCATAGACAAAGAAAAGGACACAATCGAACTATCATTAGCCAAGCTCTGTTTAGAAAGAAACATACCATTTTTGGGAATTTGCAGGGGTTCACAGATTCTAAATGTAGCATGTGGGGGTTCCCTTTATCGAGATATTGGGAAGGAATTAACCAAATTCTGTCCACAAGAAAACAAAGTGGTTCATATCGATTATGATAATTACGATGGGCATAGGCATGTGGTTAAGATTGTGGAGAACACCCCTTTGCATCACTGGTTTAAGTATTCTCTTGAAGAAGAAAAGATGGAGATCATGGTTAATAGCTATCACCACCAAGGGGTTAAGAGCTTAGCCCACCGATTCAAGCCTATGGCGTTTGCACCAGATGGTTTGATAGAAGGGTTCTATGATCCTGATTCTTATAATCCTGAAGATGGTAAGTTCATAATGGGGTTACAGTTTCATCCTGAGAGAATGAGGAGCTTGTATTCAAACGAATTCGACTATCTTGGATGCCCTGCTGCCTATAAGGTGAACATAAATACATAATTGTTTCATTCATTGAGTTCTTTTTTAAAATTTTCTTACAACAAAATCAACTTTATATGATGACAAATATGTTTAAGGTCCTAAAACACTGTATCGAATTGCTCGATCTTTGGTACACAATGCAGGAATTTGTGAAAGCAGTGGTGGCATATCAGAAGAAGCTCAATGGTACAAACAAAGTACCGAATTCTTTAAAACTTGATAAAGAGTTGGAGGAAAGAAGAAAGGTAATCGTTCATAGTTTCTCTGTTGCAAGAAACATATATGCAGCAGGTGACAGTTTTCATCAATCCAAAGAATCTGATCTCAAACCAGGATTAGAATTTCTTGAGGTATAAACTAAACCCACCATCATAATTTTAATAGAACACTGCACCAACTCCAAATATTAGATTAATAATGGGATACTTTATTAAAGTCCATTCGTCTAGATTAGGACCATTTCTTTTCAATATATTTTGGAATCTCCTGTCTTTCCTCGAGCCTTTTTGGAGAGTAATTTAATTTGATTCCATATATTCTTACATTATATGAGAGCAAATGCCCACCAATTTAGGTACCATGTAAGAACGGTAGTACTGTTGGTGTTTCATATTGGCTAGACTTGGACATTTTCTCTCAAACATATGTTGAAAGCTCCCTTCTCTATAGAATGGCTCTTTTGTAGAGTTAACTTAATGGGATTCTACACATTCTTACATGGTATCAAAGTAAGTATCTATCCCGCTCTAGAGACTTGATATTTTGGGACAATTTGTGATTGTCTAGCTTCCGTTGGAGGAGTACTCTTGGTGTTTCATATTGGCTAGACTTAGACCATTTTCTTGAAACTCTATTTTCTCCTAAAAAGCTCTTCTGAGAAGTAATTTAATGGGATTCCACGTATTCTTACGGATTAATTAATTGATTTCAGTCAAACACAGCATTGAGTTTGCAACAAGAAAAGAGGTTGAAACAAATGGGAGCAACAGTAAGGAATGCATGTTCATATAAGGAGAGATTGAAGGTGAATGAAGAGAGGGAGAAATTGGCAAGGGTGGTGATGGGGAAAATGACAGTAGAACAGTTATCTGATTTAGCTCTGTTCTATCACATGATGGAGAATATATGCTCTGAAGTGTTGGAAAAGAAGCTTCAAAATGCTGTCCCTACTGATCTGACTCATTCAGATGCTTTTTGATCCATTTTGTCTTTTTTATTCCAGTGTTCAGTTCTGAAAAGTTTCATATGACTACTCTTTATAACCAAGGATTACACTTGTGTATATATACACTATCTCACTCTTTCTTTCCCTTCAAAATAAGTTAGATATAATATTATTAATATTTATATTTTTATATACAATATCAGCTCAAATGAACATTTCTCTTATTCAAATTGGCCTTCTAGCTATTTCGCTCACGGGTTGACCCAAATGTTACTACATCCCGATGCTCATTGCGGATCTAGCTAAAAGACAAAAAAATTGTCAAATTCAACCAGTTTGATGTCGCAATGCGGACCTCGCTGTCGCTATTGCATGTCTGGCCGTCCTATGTATTTGTGTTGAATTTTTGGTCTTTAGCTAGATACACAATATTGCGTACCTGAATATTGCGGAAGTAGTGACATTTGGGCCAACCCGGGAGAGAAACGGTTAGGAGACCAATTTGAATGAGGAAGACGGTCATTTAACCCACGAACTTTAAAAAAAAAGTAATCTTTAGAAAACCTTTATAAAATCATTATTATCTACTGGTTGGTTCTTTGCCATTATCCAAAAAGAACTTAGGGGGTGTTTGGTTCATGGAATTTGGTGGAATTGGAAGGAATTGGAATGTCCAAATCTTTGATCAAATTCCAAATACCATGTTTGGTTCACATAATAGATGTAAATGAATCATTCCTATTCCAACAAATTCCTTAATTCATTGATTTTACAATTCCATCACATATACTACCACGGATTTCAAATTCCAATCCGGCAAATTCCTTAGCCCTCATTCATTCATCGACGTTGTATCTCGATTTGTTTTGTTCTTCTATGCTCGATCTCGTTTAAAACTAAGAATGGCAACGGGCCATGTTCGGGCCGGTTATTGGTATCCCCGTCCCCGAAACCGATAACTAAAACCGTCCCCGTGACCACCCCGATCCCCGTCGGGTCCCTGCGGTTTCCCCGATCCCCATTGGGGAACTCGTTAAGGTAAAAATCCTCTTTTTCCCGTTCACCATTGGTTGTAACCGAACCCGAAACCGAAACCCGAAACAGATCTAAAAAAATTACCATCAGTTTCGTTTTTTTTTTTGCCTGTAATTTTCTCGTTGAATTCCGTGAATGAAACAAAAAAATTCCAATTTCGTTAAGAATTTCATTCCAATTCCATCCAACCAAACGCAATCAAAAGATATGGTCAAATTCCATTCCATTCCATTCCCTCAAAGTCAAATTCATTTAATGAATTCCAATTCCATCGAATTCCATTTTACGAACCAAACGCCCCCTTAGTGTTTTTGAATCTTGCATAGTCCTTTTTAAAAAAAAAAAGTTATACACAAAAATCTATATAAAATGACATAAAATTTAAGCTATAAGGTAAGAAATATAAGAGGTTATTTGGCGGTTGCTAAATGGTTTGGTGCAGAATGATTAAGAAACTTTCATGATATAGTGCAAAATGAAATATAATTGTTTGATAATTGTTTACAATGAAATTAGGGTGCTGAATAGTAAATGGAGACCCATGATACAAAATCATCCAGAGGGTTTTAGAACCAATAAAATACAGACTTTGTTTTTGCCAAACAAGATTCACCTCTTAACGATTCAGAAGATGCCTCTTAATGGAACTATTAAGATGCAAACAAAAAAACTGAACCTACACCCTTTTGACGAAAAGGCGGCACACTACATATCTATCATCGGAATTTGTATCATTATTGTAGTTTAAATTTTTTTTGTATCATTATTGTAGTTTAGAAAAATATAAAAACCATATAACAAAATAATATGATGATATGATATCATTTATAAACATAATTTTTTTTTCTATTACAAGGAAACAATGAAGTGTTTTTCTACCCAATGGTCTACGGCACATTTGACCTAATTAATTTATAAGGTTAGATGCAAAATGTTTTCCCCCCTATAAATTGGACAAATTTTAGGTGATTCGACTAAAGAGTTGTTTATCAAATACTTATATAATAACTATTTATCGGTAAGATTTAACACTATTATTTATTTACCGTGTAAGATTTTAGTTAAAAAAAACGATATCATATGCAACAATGTACTCGGTAAGCACTAATCGTGTTTATAAGAGTCATTGCATTCATCACCGGATAAGACTTTATCGGTTCTTGTCTCACTCTTATCGAGCAAGATTTTTGGTCATTGTTATATTCATCCATTAAAATAATGTAACTTGGTAAGCGCTTACCCGGATAAACACTTGGTAAACGGACCCTAAGTGGGTTCTCTAAAGAGTTGATTGTTGCAGACCTATTAATTAAGCCTCAATTGAGTTTAGTGTACTTGTTCAACTTATTTTCGTAAGTAGAATTTTTTTTGAGTAAAAAAGGTGCACCAGTTAAACTTTGAAGGGTGTTCCGTGATATTAGAAAATTTAAGAAACATCAACCAAAAAACGGAAAAGAGTTGTCCGAAATCACTCAAAAAACTTTAAAAAAATCGCTCAAATGAACCAAAATTCTTAAGAAAATCCCTCAAAGAGGTGGAATTAGACTAAAATCACATCGGACGATTCTACGGGCCTTTGATCCACCTTAAAAAGGTGCACCCGACAAAAATCCTAGGTCCATGGCTGAGTATATGATTTGAGCATGAAATGAATTTGGCCATAACAATCAGGTATATCTACCCTATCCTCTCAGTCGCTACCATCATTTTCAGTTTCAGAGACGTCTGGTTTGTCGAATAAGATGAAATTGGAAATGACAAATTCTTTTTACCAATTTTCTTGTCGTTGATTGGTTCTTAGATTGAATGGATTTGATTCCGCAAAATTGCGTGAATTCTAAAGTTGGGAGATCATCATTATTTTTTTCCAAAAGTCAAGGAATTGAATTACATTATTTGGCGAATATTAATTAAAGATTTCATAATTTGATTTTAATATTGAAATCCAGTTTAAAGTTTAATCAACACCGTCAGCAGTTCAAATTAACACCCCCAACTCACCATCACCAACCGCCATTGCCGCCACCACCTCCACTACTGTCGAACCACAACATCACCTTTGCCACAAATGCGACGCTCACGACCCGTTACTACCACCAACCAATCAATATCGTTATTATTAATTATATCATTCTGTACTATTAATGGTTTAAGCAGGAAAATACAAAAGTGATATAAACAGAAATCTTGGTCATTTATCATTATTTCATTAACAATTTACAAAGTTACATTCTTCCATACAAGCAAAATAGATTTTAATTTCAATCATTTCCGTTCCATAGACAAGTGCTAAAAATATCTTGTAAACACCCCTTTAAACATTTCACTCGGTTATAAAATCATATCATGTTATCTCTTTCTTACAATTCAACAAACCAATAAATTAATTTTATCATTAACAATATATGGACCCGGTCTCTCAATCATTGTCAAAATGACGATATTGTATTTGAAAACCCTAAAAATCCAAGGAAAAATAGGAGTAGCAAGACTACGGCGTCTTTTGGAAAGCAAGAGCAGAATCGAGATTTTTTTCTTTTAAATTTTAGCTCATCAAATTCAAAACCTATGAAAGTCGAACGAGTCTCGTACACATGTTCACACAATTTTTGTAAGTAGAACTTTTTAGAGGCATGAAAAATGCACAAAACTAAACTTTGAGAGATGCTCTGAGATATTAGAAAACACAAGGAACATCAACTAAAAAACCAAACAACTTTTCGAAATCAACCAAAAGAACCACAAAAGATCTATCAAAAAATAAAATAAAAACTTAAAAATCCTTTAAAATAACCAAAAGATTTAAAAAAAAAACCCCTCGAATTCAACCAAAAATTTTAAAAGATCTTTTGAAATGGTAGAATTCTAGTAAAAACACATCGTACGGCTTGCAAGCCTTTAATCCACCTTAAATTGCAGCCATGCAGCAAAAATCTGCGGTCCACCACTACCGGTGAAGCATCACCACTTTCGATTATCTTATCGGATAATATTTTTTGCCATCAAAATTGATAGTTGTATAAATAGTCAATCAGCCTTGATGGATCACTTCTACCATAAATCGACATAAAATACAGCTTATAGCTACTAACAAAGTCAACTTCGCCTTGATCAACTTTTTATATGCGGTAGTAGTTGGGTGGCTGAATAGTTAAGCCACTACTGACTGAAAAAAAACTAGTCTACAATCCAGAATCAAGAAGCCACCCTTTCTAATGTCTATGAATTCCCGATATTTGATCGTTAAATTACTCATTTTTATCACAATCGAAGAATGTTCAAGCGCCCTGGACGGATTCAATGGCACCTGTGATGATTCGTTCAGCTGCGGAACCATCTCCGGCATCGGATACCCTTTCCGGCGGCATCAGGATCCTACACACTGTGGTTACCCCGGTTTTGAGCTCAACTGTGATGAACGGAATCTGCCCACCATCGACATCATGAACCTTAAGTACCAGATTCTGGGCATCGATCTAACGGCCCAGATTCTGAGGGTGGTTCGAGAAGATATGGTGAACTCGATCTGTCCGCAAGAACTAGTCAACACCACGATTAATCACGAGCTTTTCGACTATACCTCGAGTTATATGAACATCAGTTTTCTCTTCGGATGTCCATTTTCTTCCAACATCGTGGGGTTTGGCTCGATTTTATGCAGTACGGATGAGATTTCTAGTCCGGTCCTTGTGTTGCCGGGAATACAAGGCCCAGGCGACTGTAAAACTAGTGTTGTAACCCCGGTACCAGTTGGGTTTTTGGACCCAACTCGGCTGGGTCAAGTTTTACGTGAAGGGTTTGAGGTCAGGTGGAAGGTCGGGAGGACTTGCAGCGGTTGCATGCGGTCTGGTGGCCGGTGCCTGTACAATAACGATACAGGGCTAACCATGTGTGGGTGTCCTGGACCAACTTTTCTGGCCGATAACTGTTCGACGACAAATAAAACTGAAGTTGGTTCGTCACCATCATCAGGTATGCAACTCTTTTCTACGTCGTTTTTGCTTGTTGGCGTTGGTAGTTGGCGGGGTTAACGACGACTTTTGGGTTTTGTCTTCAACGTATCTCTAGTCCAGGTTCAGTTCTGCATCGATGACTAACTTGTAGGGCTGTAAACGAATCGAACGAACACGAACATAAATTTGTTCATGTTCATTTGTTTAGCTTAACCAAACGAACGAACACGAACAGTAAACGAACAAAAATAATTGTGTTCATGTTCGTTCGTTTAGAAATCAGGTATGTTTGTGTTTGCTTATGTTCGTTTGTTAACATGTTAAACGAACGTGTTAAACGAACATGCCTAAACGAACATAAACAAACGAACACCAATACTTGTTATTCAATTGAGTATTAGATACCAATTATCCATAGTTTAAACATACACAAAACAATCATCATTCATCAACCATCATTAATATACCAATACTTAAAAGGCTCAATACTTAAAAGACTTTTTAAAACTTGAATTCAAACTAAATAAATAAAAGTTATATATAAACGAACGTAAATGAATAAACGAGACTCTTGTTCATGTTCGTTCTTTTAACTAAATGAACAAATTTTTTTGATCATGTTCATTCATTTATTAAATAAACGAACATAAATGAACTTCTTGCCAAACGGTTCATGAACGGTTCGCTGAACGTTCGGTTCGTTTACAGCCCTACTAACTAGTAATGACGTAACATAGTTCAATTAAATACACTTAAAAATTATGTTTATAGTTTTATAATTGGTTTTCAATCAAATACATTTAAAAAGTATGTTTTATTGTAAATTGATTTTCAATCAAATACACTTAGAAAACTAAAATTACATATAAAAAAAATTGAAAAACAATCAGGCCGATCCCGGGACGGGCCATTTTTTGGATGAAAACCATAACCGGTCCTTAACCGACGGTTCCAAACCGGTCCCAATCGGTCCTAGGCTGGGCCGGTCCTAAGTCAGTCTAGGTCCTGAGTCGGGCCGAGCCCATTTGGCCATCTATACTAACTAGGGTCAATATGGCTCACTTGTGGGACCGGTCAGTTTAAAAAAGTATTTTTTATATAAAAATATTATATATTATTACGATTCTTAATACTTAAAATTGAAACATACTTTAACTAATTAGAAGGGTACTCACGTAATATAGATAGATACATCTTGATTTTAATGTTTTGTTTTATTATCTATCTCCATCGATATTATAATATGGTTTTATGTGGTTTTGAGAAAACGATAATGTTTTTATTTTTGAATAAAATATAAATTAAAATATCATAAAATTTTAAAAAAGAGTATATAATATTAGTAACAGATCAACTATTTAAAAGTTCTTGTTTTATGTAATTTCTTTAATTCAATTTTTTTTATAATTTAATTTCACATAACGAAGTAATTTAATTTAGGTTTAATAATATAAATTTATATAAAGATAATATTAACTGTTAAAACTCAATGATTATCGTAATTTTATTTTAGATATTTTATATTTAAAAATGAGATGTTTATCCTGTATTTGATTATGTTTATCTGTAGTTAGTTACACAAATTCAAACATGAAGCTTTAATAAGTTGTACATATGCACAATTTACTTGTAATCTTGAATTTTAAGTAATATGCATTGATAAACAATACCTTATGCATAAAAAAAATAGTTTTTAAGAGTTTTTGTCAAATGCTTTATAATATAGTATAGATATATTAAAGTAAATAAAATACTTGAAAACTAAAAAAAACTTGAAAATCTTATAAAAATATTGAAAAACATGTAATTCAATTTATAATTCTTTTAAAATCGGGCCTATACGTAACGAGTATCAGGCCGTACGTTAAAATTCTTTAAAGAAAATGTAACTGGATCTGGACAATTGGGGTATGATCGGTCCAAATTGGTTCTGGACAGGTCAAGTTGAGCTCCGATTCCAAACCAGGTCGTGCAGATTCGACCATTTCTATCTATAACTATGATAGATGATAAAAAAAAACTAATAAATCTTGATAATAAAAAAAACGATATAACACTTTTAGAACTCCAATTTTGTCAACTTGCACACAAATGAAAGAGTGTCATTCATTGTATTTAGAATCGATGGCTTGAAAATTTGAAAAGTGATTCGAACCATTGTCATTCATTTTCTGTCATCTAATCTTAAAAAATCAGTATTGGTCCAACTCGATTCCAAGGTTATTTGCTTTGCAACTGTGCTAATGATAGTTTCACGTTAACGTGTAAATTCACATTTCATTAAATCGTAAATCTATTTCCCATCTACGTGAAACCGAGTCTTGTCCGTATAACAACATAACCAAGTTAAACAAATGCACTCAAGTTTAGAATTTTGGTTTCTTAAACTTGACCTAAGCTCAACGACCCCTAAGTCTATTTAAATATTTGTAAAATATTATTTTAAAAACTATGACTTAAACTTTATAATTTTATATTATTCATAAAAGAATTTGTACATTTAAAATATATAAATAACAAAAATACAATTATGTTATTCCCATGTTACATTATAAAAATAATAGTTGTTGGTTCATGGTAAATAAATAAATGAATAAAAGTAATTATAAAAATACGTTAGACCACTACTTTGATTTTTAATGCGAGTCATTTTGTGCTTGATAAATGGTAGGTTTATGTTTACGATAAACGTCTCTTTCATATGAATGAAATAAACTTCGTTAAGGAAAAACAAGCTTGGCTTGTTAATCGGGAGCGAAACAACGTGATTAGGTTTTGAAGCCATGGAAAATCAATCTTTTAGCTGCAACTGATGTTATAGGACTGGACATGACAATACAAAACAAAGTTCAGTGTCCCACGTTTGGCAACATGAAACAGGGATTGAGTGAGATTGTAAGGGACAAAAACATGTTTTTTTGTGAGACAATAATGAGATAAACTTAAAATATTATCAATCTATTCTCAATTGATGAAATTCTAATATGATATTTGGTTTAATAGTGACCACCGTTGTGGCCGCCACCAACATCAACCATGAAATAATCACCACCTCCATCACAACCTCTATCTCCACCATATCAACCACCACCTCTACCTCCTTGACAACCACCACTTCCACCTCCATATCCACCACTATCGGCCGTCACTACCACTATCTTCAAGTCATCCCCAACCACCGCCTCTACTTCATCATCATCATCTTCACCACCTCCTCTTCCACTATCATTAGTAACCACTATATAAAATCATTAAAAAAACATTGAGGGACCAGTTGGCTGACCAACAACTTGTCATGTACCGTTTTTTTGTCTTGTCTATTCTAACTCTGTCTTATACAGTCTAGTCCAATCTGAATATCAAATACTACCTTAATTTATCAAAAATTTCAAATATAATATCTTAAATGTTATCATAAGCAAGTCATAATCATTTGAACCCCCTACTCAAACTATAAAGATAGACTTCAGCGACTATATTGAATTTTTGCCGTTAAGACAAAAATTATGATCGAAACTTACAAATTTTTAATTCGTCCTGTAATTGTTTAAAAAAAATCACATGGTCACATTCTTTTTGATCGTGCATTTCGTACTTCTTGTAATTTTATTTTATAGTTCTCATCTTCAATTTTTCCATTAAAAAAAAAAAATTTAATAAAATTAAAAAGTATTTAATAAAACAAAAAAGTGGTAAAAAATTATTTAATAATACCGGGGCCCCGAATGAAACTACTCGTATTTCGGATTTTTCCCGTTAATTTCAAAACGACCATGCCAACTTTAAGCCCGATTAAAATGGCACCTCACTGCTCCAATCTCTTCCAAAATGCCTCCTTCGTCTCTCTTCTCCGCAGCCGTGCTCCTCCTCCTCTTCCTCCCCCACTCCGGCAACCTCACGGTGTCCCTTACAGAACCCAACTTCTCGCCCTTTCCTGGCTGTGAAGGCACTTTCTCCTGTGGCAACATTCACAACCTTGATTACCCTTTCACTGGCGGTGATCGACCGGATCACTGTGGTCCACCTGAGTTCCGACTTACTTGCTCTAAAGACGACTACCCCGAGTTGGTTGCTGACTCAGTTGCTTACCGGGTTCTTGAAGCCAACTTGACCGGAAAAAGCCTCGTACTAGCTCGGTCGGACTTGTGGAACAATCCATGTCCTAATAGGATTTTCAATTCGACTCTTGATTCCAGAATTTTTTATGCTGGCGGCGAAGAGAATGTTGATCTCACGATATTCTTTGGGTGTAGCTTGTCTCTTATGGCCACCCAACAGCCATACAGATTTTATTGTGACGTAGATGGGGTGGATCTTACGGATTCCTACTTTTTCATCGGGAAGGTTCCTATTGATCCGATATTAAAGATGATACACTGCTTTAAAGGAGTTAGGATTCCGTTACTGAGAACTGTTGGTGATGACCTCAATCGGAGCATATTGACTCTTGCGGAGGCTCTGACTCGGGGTTTTCAGGTCATCTACAGTGATCCATACAATGAGCAGTGTTCGGAGTGTAGCAGGTTGAATGGACAATGTGGATTTAACGTTGCTACAGGTCAATTCGTTTGCATCTGCAACAGTAGGATATGTAGCCCACCAGGTGTTCGACGTTTTGCCTTCTTATATTATATGACTCAAAACCATCCAAGAATTAGTGTAAATAACATAAAACAATACTTGCTCGTCAAAATAGTTGCATTTCTCAAGTGGGTTTGTTCAGTAATCGATTTTGGTTATGAACTTTAAGTAAATGTTTTGATGCTAACATTCTTGAAAGTCTATTTATTTGCAGGGAGCTCAAAGAATCGGTCTCTGACTATAAGTATGGATTTCTTTCTATCACTAAATCGACTGTAATTTCTTCGTAATAATTGTTTCAAGAAACTAAGTTTTACTCTTTTATCTTTGAACTCTAGTCCTTCCAACCATTGGAGCGATTCTTGTTGGTATTGGCATCGGATTTGGAATCTTTGTTCGTAGACAAAGGAGGAAAAGGCGGACTATAACTCAAACCGAGAGCAAAGCCATTCTGACTACTATTTCAAGCAAAGGACTTACTAGTAACACTCGATCTAATTTCACTTCCAGCATCCCTTCGTATCCTTCATCAAAAACAACTAAAGATTTCGGAAAATCCTCCTATTTTGGAGCTCAGGTTTTTAGCTATGAGGAACTAGAAGTAGCTACCGATAACTTCGATGATTCAAGAGAACTTGGGGATGGTGGATATGGAACTGTGTATCACGGTACTACTATCAACCTTTGTACTGTTATTGTTGGAGTCCTATGTCGGTTAGACATGAACTATCAAACCTGTATATATATATATATATATATATATATATATATATATATATATAAAGGAACCTCTGGTTCTGTATAAAAGATCTTTTAGGTTTAATTCAAAAGGGTTCCACATATACAAAAATGGTATCAGAGTCATGGTCTATCACCACTTAGGGACTCGACAACCTCTTTTGCCTCCGTTCTTGAGAGCACAGTCTAGCCTCAGTTTGAGGGAGCATGTTGCAGTCTCACATCGGATAGACACGAGCCATAAAACCTGTATATATGGGAAACAAACCGTCAAACCTACATCTATCTATATATATATATAGGCGAAGGATCGTGTGAGAAGGGAAGTTATAGTGAGAAGCATAAGAAAGGATCTGAATCCTTGATCACTTTTAATCCCATGTCCATCCATAAATTGTGATTTAGAAGGACATTGATCCGGTGCATCTCGGTGCAGCTCATTAGTGTTGATATTCAATTAGGATTGATCTAACAGTGGAGATCTCTTCTTCCGCTTCTCATCATGACTTCCGTTCTCACCCGTACCCAATATATATATATATATATATGTATGTATATAGGAACCTCCCCTCTCTACAAGGGTTCTTATAGAGAAAACTCAAAGGGTTCCACATAAACGAACACGGTATCAAAGTCGGAGTCTAGCACGCTTAGGGACTCGACACACTATTTTGCCTCCGTTCTTGAGGTCACTGTCAAGCCTCCGTTTGAGGGGGCGCGTTGGAATCCTACATTGGCTAAACACGAACCATCAAGCTTACCTATATGTAGGAACCTCCCATTCTTCTATATAAGGACTCATTTAAGAAACTTCATAGGGGGTTCCACATAGCCTAATAGTCAAAATCAGGACTAATGAGGCATTTGTTAACTCTTTGGATTTTGTTCTCAGGTAAGCTTCTTGACGGTCGAGAAGTTGCTGTCAAGCGTTTATACGAGAATAATTTCAGGCGGGTGGAGCAATTCATGAACGAAGTTGAGATCTTGACAAGCTTAGATCACGAAAACCTGGTGAAATTATATGGGTGCACATCAAAACGGAGCAGAGAACTACTCCTAGTTTATGAATACATTCCCAATGGCACAGTAGCTGATCATCTTCATGGAAAACTAGTAAACTCAAACTCGGGTATGTTTACATGGGGTGTTCGCCTAAATATTGCCATAGAAACAGCCGAGGCACTAGCCTATCTCCACGAGTCTGACATAATTCACCGAGATGTGAAAACCAACAACATTCTCCTCGATAAGAGTTTCCGAGTCAAAGTTGCTGATTTCGGGTTATCAAGATTGTTCCCAACCAATTGCACACACGTTTCCACCGCTCCACAAGGGACGCCGGGTTATGTTGATCCTGCGTACTATCTCTGCTACCGGTTGACCGACAAGAGTGATGTTTACAGCTTCGGGGTGGTCTTGATCGAGCTCATTTCTTCATTACAAGCCGTTGACACGAACAGACACAGGCTCGACATAAACTTGGCGGCAATGGCTATCAACAAGATACAAAACCATATGTTGAATGAGTTGGTTGATAAGAGCATTGGGTTTGAGACCGATGATTTCGTGAGGAGGACAGCCACTTTGGTGGCGGAGTTGGCTTTCCGGTGTCTGCAACAGGAGGGGGATATGAGGCCGACGATGAAAGAAGTGGTGGAGATTTTAAGAGGGATAGAGAACGATGAGTGGAACATTCAGAAACCGGAGGTGCTTGACATTGTGGTGGACGACGGTGGACTGTTTAAGGATCAGAACACAGAACCACCATCACCGGATTATGGGGTTACTAACAGATTGGTTGATGATTCTATAACGAATTCTTCTGATGGTTGATTCGAGTTCGTTGCATCTAAGTCGGGTTTGTTTCAACTTGGTTATGTGGTGCGTCTCGACTACGATAACTCATGACAGCAAGTTCTAAGGGGAATGTAGATAACAGAGTTTTAGAGCTACCAAAATCTTGATCGTCTGTTTTCAAGTTGTAATTTTAGTTGTGAAGCTTAATCAGAGAACCCTTTTGTGGGGTGCATATGTTTGGGTGCACTTGCCTTTTAATTTGTTGGTCTCAATAAAATTGCAGCAATTTCCAGCTTAAACCGTTTAAAACTGTAAAAACATTTATAAGAGTTATTCAGGACAGAAAGAAGTCTCGACATATATGGAGTAAAAAATAAGCGTTTACTTAGCAAGCACTTATCGGATGTCACTTGTTTTCTTGAATTTGGACATAAAAGAAAAGAAAATAATTTTTCGTGTTCTTACAGAGGAAAGAAAGGAAGAAAAAGATGTCGCTGGTTTAATGACGAATTAACAGGTTGCACTGATTGAGTTAGGTCTAACCCACTGTTATTTCACAATTTGATGGGTTGGTTTAGCCGGATTTCACGAGTCCAAGGTTTTCTATACATTTCTAGAAAAACCAGCATGGAACACTCTTGAGGCTTCAATTTTTTATGCTTTTAGATCCCACTTTCATGTATTAATTTTTGGAGCCATATAATTTAAAAAATCATTTCAAATTTAATAAAGAAAAAATGTACTTTAACCTTTGAAATAATTAAATTTTAAGATAATTTTTTAAAACAAGTCATTGGACATTTTTTTTGATATGGAGGGGGGAGACCCCTCCTATCAAGTAAAAAAAAACCATAAACACTGGAACAGAATTCGCGCTCGGGTGGGGGCGAACCACTTCCACCGGAATAACCAACGCATCCCGAGAAAGAAGGAGAGGAGAAATAAACCAACCACAAAAGGGAGGTCCCAGGCAGGCCAAGCCTGGGCAGCAAACAGGAAACCAACAAAGAACGAAAAAGGGGCCTAAACAGGCACACCCTAGAACGACCTAAGATGGACGGGACCCGAAGGGGACACAAAAGAAAACATCACACAAGACCAAAGGGAGGAAACAGCGCAAAGAAAAGACAAGGCACACCAGGGGAGGAGACCAACTACTCAGAAATCTGAGATGTCTCGGATCAACCTGGGAGGGAGAAATATCACTAGTAATAAATCGTGCGGTGTCGCCATCATCCGACTCAACCCCAATCATGTCTTCCTCACCAAGGAGATCATCCTCAATCTCAGAAGGAGTAGAAGGGACAGGGGGAGAAAGCAGCCTCAGGATCACTAGGGTTAGAAGAGTCAGCAAACACATAGAAGTGGTTGGTAGAAGATGAGGGACCCTGGTTTGATTCCAAGAGGGGAGTGGGGGATTAGAAGGTTGAGGGGTGGGTAAGGATGAGGGGCCTAGGTGGAGAAGAAGGTGGGGGTAGTGGTAGTAACA
>NC_037537.1:24277722-24292615 GCF_001531365.2 Cynara cardunculus var. scolymus
TTATGTCGATGAATCATTTTATTTTGAACAACTTGAAATAGTGTTATTTATGAACTGTTGCTATGACTCGCTTGCTTGTTACATCTCGTGATTCCGCTTTAGCGGGGTGTGACACTCTTTGCGAGGGGAGCCTTCACATTAGTCATTTTAGAAGCATTTATGTTCTTTCCATTAACCAGAGAGGGTTGGGTACCGTTTTTAACATGATTAGATTTCTCACCCTTGATGGTTTGGAAGCCATCATTATCAGTAGTAGGCACATTTTCAGTAACAACATTTTCATTACTAGTGTTCACATAAGAGGCATTCATTTTGAGAAATAACATGGGAACATGAAGAATCAGAATGACCAAAATTCATACAATGAGAACACATAGGTGGCTTCCAATCATATTCGATACGTAGGGAATGAAAGAGTCATAATAAGAGAATCAGGGTCGGGGATGCGTACCTTAACCACATCAAGCCATTTTCTAAAACCTGTTAAATAACTACTTGGATTTTCTAAAAGCTATTAGATACATCCTTATAACCTATAAAACTGGTTAATATGCATTCATACATGTACCTATTTATAAATAACAAAAATTGAACGAAGCCGGAAAAATCAAACCATACATGTACCTGTTTATCTATCTAGCATTTAGCAAATAAATAACAAAACTTTATATTGAAAACCAAGCATCATCATCTAGAGTTAGTACTAGACATCTACGGTCTACCATTCTACCCACTATCAAACTGCATCGTCTCTTCAAAATCATCTCATAGTCATCAATCATCATCTATGTGAGGAAATGAAAGCAAAGCAAAGAAATTGGAAACCTAAATCGAACCTGTTTTCTAAATTCAAACTACTTGGACTAGGTTGTTGCTGCTTTGAATGAAATCAAGCTCCAAAATCAAAGAAATCGAACCTGTTATGTAAGAAATCAAAGAAATTTGGTGATTGAGTGAATAATAAATGAAAGAACAAGTGAAGAACGTAGCCACATAGATTGAATGTTTTCTGAAATCGAGCTCCAAAATCATGCCTTTGATTGGTTCAATCGATTCAATCCTTGTAAAAATCAAACCTGTTGAGCGTTGGCTGTTGTTGTTTCTGTGTTTCCCTACGGCTTGGTTCGTGTACAGAGCCATAGAGAGCGACTGCTCTATTGCTGGTAACGACGAGGGGGAGAGGGGTGAGCGCGGTACTGTACTTCGTTTCAACCACACAGCCGGCGGCGATGACGGAGCTGGGCCGAAGGTGTTAGCGACGGCGGCATAGGGAGAGGGGTGACTGTGGGACTGGAGTGAGGATGAACACGTTAGTTTCGGGGTTTTTTTTAATTTGTAAATTTACCTGATGTCTAGATTGTAGGTTAAATTTTTTTAATTAAAAAAATATATCTAACAGGTTTTAGAAAATTTAACAGGTTTTGAATTATCTAAAGAAAAAAGTTGGTCAAAAGCATTGGACGTAGAAAAGCTTTATAGCCAATTTACTAACGACTCAACTTTATGCTACATTAATCGCAATTAATAATCATCAATCCACTTTTTGAACAGTGTGTAGTAGTTGGTTCAGTGATTCCTTGCTCAAAAATCCACCCATTTCCATCGTCTCCAACTCATCTCAGATTTTTGCCACCTAATCTTCTCTAAATCCTCCATGAATTCCCGTTATTTGATCTTAAAACTACTCGTTTTGATCGTAATAAGAGCATCTTCAAGCAGGTCGGCCGGATTCTATGGCACCTGCAATGGCTCCTTCAGTTGCGGGAATCTTTCCGGCTTCCGATACCCTTTCCGGCGACACCAGGATCCTGCCTACTGTGGGTACCCTGGTTTTGAGCTCAACTGTGATGGAAAGAATCCGCCCACGATCGAAATCATGAAGATTATGTACAGGGTTCTGGGTGTCGATCCAACGGCCCAGATTCTGACGGTTGTTCGAGAAGACATGGTGAACTCGATCTGTCCGCAAGATCTAGTAAATACCACTATCGATCATGAGCTTTTCGATTACACCTCGAGCTATATGAACATCAGTTTTCTTTTTGGATGTCCGTTTTCTTTTGACCTCGTGGGGTTTGGCTCGATCTTTTGTAGTGTCGAAGAGGTTAGTCCAGTTTTTCTGATGCCTGGAATACAAGCTCCTGGTATCTGTAAGACTAGTGTTATCATCCCGGTTCCGGTTGGGTTTACGAACCCATCTGGGTTGAGTCAGGTTCTTCAGAAAGGGTTCGAGGTCAGGTGGAAGGTGGGACCCAAGCCCTGCAATGACTGCACCCAATCTGGTGGTCAGTGCATATACGACAGCGCCACAAGTCTCACCAGCTGTGCCTGCATTGAAACTCCTATTTTGGTGGAGAGTTGCTCGACAGTAAACAAGACCGGAGCTGGTTCATCACCACCATCATCGTCGTTGTCATCATCGGGTACGCAACTCTATTCTTGAAATGTTTTTTAACTTGTCTTTCATTTTGATACGTTCTACATGTCGTGTTTTACTTGGTAACTTATTTTTTGACATGATACGACAAAACAATATGAACCCTTGGATAATGTCGAAGTAGTAATTACACAAACTCGGAAAGAAAGATCCAAACGCTAACTAAAATATATTACCAAAAGACCTTAGTCTAACGGTGTGTAAGTTTTTGGCATTCTAGGAGGTCAGAGGTTTAAACCTTCACTAAAGATGAGGAGGGTGTGTTAGTTTATTTATTATATATAAATATTATATATATACTTTAAAAAAACTAAAATATATTATTATTTATTAATTTTTTTTGTATCACATTGATATTCTTTCTCGAGGAAGCAATTTGTAAGCGGCAAAACGAAATTTGAATTTCTGTTTGAATTCCAAATGGAATTCACGTCTCAGCAAAAATATCTTTATTATTATTTATTTATTATAATTAATTCCTAATATTATTAGGATTTCTGGATTGTTTTTATTTGTATTTATCTTCTTAGTACTATTATTATTATTATTACTAGAAGGGTATTTGCGTAATGCACCGAGAAATATATTGATTTTAATATTTTATTTTATTCTTTATTTCAGTCGATGTTATAGTATGGTCTTATGTGATTTTGAAAAAACGATGATGTTTTTATTTGTGAATAAAATATAAATTTGACAAAAAATATATCAATATTAGTATCAAATTAACTATTTAAAATTCATATTTTTGTATAATTTTTTAATTCAATTTTTTTATTATAATTTAAATTAGCTTCAATAATGAAATAATTTATATTTGGTTTAAAATATAATTTTCTTATAAAGATAATAATTAATTATTTTGTTAGAACTCTATAATTATCCTAAGTATATTTTAGATTTTTTATAATTTAAAATGAGATGTTTATCCTCTATTTGATTATGTTTATCCACAGTTAGTTAGACAAATTTAAACATAAAGCTTTAATAAGTTGTACTTATGTATATTTTACTTGTAATCTTGAATTTTAAGTAATATGTATCAATATACAGTACTTCATGCATAAAAATTGGTTTTTAAGAGTTTTTATCAAATGCTTTATAATATAGTATATATTATTATTATTATATAAAATATTAATAACAATAATTAAAATAATATTTTCATTTATTTCCAATATGTATGTATCCATAAAACCAACAAGAAGTAACATGCATATGATTATGTTTTAGCATGGGTCATAAAATAACATACATATAATTATGTTTAAAAAAATTAAAAATATAACATTTATTATATTTAAAAATCAATATTTTACTTGATGGGTTCCACCATTATTTGCAAAATCAAACGTGGATCATTTTTTTTATTTCTTTGTTTTATTACATAAAAGAAATATAAACCCCAAAAGAGAGAATATCTCAAATGACCATTTTGTCCCTCTTTTGTGGCATATGACCCTATTAAAGTTTCAACTTACACCAACAAGTGCTCTCCAAATACTTAACATAATAAAAGATGAGATTTAGGGTTATGGTGATCTTTACTTTCATCTTGTCCAAATGGATGATTCCTAATTCTATTGAAAACCCCAACAAGAACCGATGATGCACGAGACAAGAGTTGTGGCAATGAGTTCGTTTGTGGAACAGTGGAAGCTTGAGGTACATTAAGTACCTGTTTTGGGGTGTAAACAGCCTAAATTACTGTGGTAAACTAGGTTACAAGGTAGATTGTGTCAATCAGAGTATCCCTGTGATAGAAATTAAGTCGCTAAAACATCGAGTTTTTGAAGTCAACTACCACACACAAACCATCACGGTCGCAAGATTGGACTATTGGAGAGAAATATGCCCTTCAAAACTCGTTAACACCACCATTGACTTTGAGTTCTTTAATTACACTTTTGGCATCGAAACATGACTTTAGATTATGAGTGTCGTTACTCCCCACCTTAGGTTCCGACTCCTATTTTGGAGTATTTTTGAACAATAAACAATACAAAAACCAATGTGATCTACGCCCCATCTCTTCCATGCAACCAATATGTTTTTGTACCCGTTTTGGAAAACGCTGCAAAGGATCTTGATCTAAACCAAACAAACCTTGTCAGTGCCTTAGAAAAGGGGTTTGCGCTGCAATGGTATGTAGAGAGCGAGCAATGCAAAAATTGTATAATATCAGGATGCTTATATGGGATTGATCATGATAATCATTTCATTTGCTACTGCTATGATCATCCATATCAAGATAAATGTCTTAAAACGTCAGGTATTTCTATGTATATATATATATATGTGTGTGTGTGTGTGTGTCGGATTGAGTTCCGGTGAGAATGAAAGTTATGATGAAAAGCGTAAGAAGAGATTTTCACCTTTGGATCAAAATTGAATATCAACACTAGTGAGGTGTATCAAGAGGTGAGCATGAAATTAAAAGTGATCAAGGGTCAAATCTTTTCTTACACTTCTCACAATAACTTACCTTCTCGCATAATCCTTTGCCTATATATATACAACCATAAGTTATTTTGAGAAGTGATAAATATTTGAGAAGTAAAGAAGTAATCCTATTCCTTCATACCGTCAAGATCATATTTGACTCATCAAGAACTGCGGCTTTGACTCGTTAAACTTTTCCACTATGCAAAAAATAGAGAGAGTAGTTTCATAATTTTTACAAATAGGCGACAAACGGGTTCGTATGTGAACCCGCGTGATTCACATATGAATAGTACATGATATTTTGGTACGTGCGACATTAAGTTTATTTTTTTGTATTAAATTGAATTTCTTTTGGTTTGAGGTTATTAATTATTATATGATGTTGTGAATTTTTTGTATTAAATTAAATTCTTTCCGCTTTAAGTTTATTGAAAATATGAGAGATTTAAACATATGTGGTGTCTCAAACATTTGATTTATAATAGGTTACATAAATGGGGAAAAAAAGAACCTCATTTCCCATTGGGAATCCTCGTTCCCTGTTGGGGAAGAAGATGTGATCATATTCCCCGACCGCTTGGGGGGGGGGGACAAGGATGGGGACGGAGATGAAGAGTCGGAGATGGGGATAGGGATTGAGGTCCCCGTCCCATTTCCATGCCTAATTCACATATGAATTAATCAACCGATTCACATATTAACATCCAGTTCATATGTTAATCGCATAGATTCACATATGAACCTGTTTGTTGTCTGTGTGTTTCACTGTCAAAGCCGCAAATGTTACCCAAATGAAGAGTTAAAATCACTTCTTTACTCCTCAAATACTTACCACTTCTCAAATGAACCTTTCCATACATATATACATATGTACATACATATATACATATATATATATGTATATATATACATACACACACATATATATATATATACATACATATACATACATATAGTGAGTCTAGCTAGCTTATCCTCAACTCATAATAACCTACAAAATTTATGAAGTATAACGTATGATTTTATTAGCATATATAATTCGTCATGGACATACATTTGGCTATTTGCCCAACCAATCAATTTTCTTATTTAAAAAATAATTCTGTCATTTTGCTTCATATTTTTCTTATTTTATGAGCCATCATTATCTTCTTTAATTTTTTTAATACAATTTATATTTTTAAATATTTATAATTTAAATTGTTGATACCATTTTTTTAATTAGTAATTACTTCATAAAAAATTGTCACATCAAAATAAAAATAACCAATTTGGATTTTTTTGCCCTTTCACATACTATATAATAAGGTTTTATAATAATATTTTCCTGTCTTCTGGTTTTATAATATGATTTTTTACTTCAGGATTATGATATAAGTATTTTATTTCTATATGTGATAGATATTGATAATGACGTCGTTTATATTTTATTTATAAATTATTAGAAATAGATGTTCATTCAACAGTACAATAGGTAATGTGGTCCATATAATACAACAATACTGATGGTTTCTCTCTTCCCATTAACAGTTCATAAACAATGATCGCTATTCATTATTTTTTGTTATTCTATCAACTCTCTCATGTTCTTCGTCTTATTACTCAACTTAACTTAAGTGTCGTTTACCAAACACTTATTCGGTAAGTACTTACCGGTAAAATTTAACACTATTATTTACTTAATGGTTAAGATTTTTAGTCCACCAAAACGACATTGTATGCAACAATTTACTTGGTAAACACTTACCGTGGTAAGAGTCGTCACCCTCACTTACCGGGTAAGACTCTTGGTCCTTGTCTCGCTCTTACCGGGTTAGATTCTTAGTTCTTACAATATTTATCCGGTGAGGTAATGTTAATTGGTAAACACTTACCCGGGTAAGCATTTGGTAAACGACCCCTTTGATTTTCTCTCACTTTTCATGAGACCTGTAATTACCATCATTAGTTGAATATCCTATATCAATATATCAGTTGATATCATTAATTGACAGTAATTTTAACGACCTTTATTATACCAATCCCACAACCATAAAGGGAGAGATAAATTGTGGCGTCCTAGAGAGTTAACTGGTCGAATTTGAAACAGAGACCTTATTGCAAAAAACTCCACCCCTTTCTATCGTGACAATTCATTATTTGTTACAACGAGATATTATAAATATTTTAATCGAATGAACATGAAAGGGTCCTTAGATCTAAAATCAACGAGTGTTAGTCTTTTATGTTCATTATATTCCAAATCGATGGTCCTAAAAATCTAAAGGCGTAAAATTTTATCAGGTCAAGTCTTTGGACCAAGTTAGTCAACATATATCTTTCACAATAGAAACTTCTCTCTTGTTTAAGTCTTTCACAATTCATTTGAAACACCGGTTTGTTTGAGATAACCACATAGTCCAGTCAACCCAAACCTGATTAAACCGGTGCATTGCTTGACGCAAGCTCGAATACACATCTAGATCAAGTAATTTCTTTGTAGACTTAAAAAAAGGGTATATCAAGTTTTGAGTTAGGATTTTATATTTATATATGTATTAACTTAATTATCGAAATTGAAGTAAATATTACTTTTTGGAATTTCCAAATGTTACATTTTTCATGTCACAATACATTTTTTTATAATATTAAAGCTATAAAATTCTGAACGACTATATCAATCTTAACTAATCGTTTTTTGTCACTATTATAAACCTTAAGATAATGATAGCACAATTAGAAATTTAACATCTTTTTCCAAACATTTATATATATATATATATATATATATATATATTAAATAATTTTAAAGGTGACGTCTGATTGGTTTGAGCTTGGCTTCAAAGGTCAAAAGTACCAGAAGGTCTCAAGTTCAAATCCAAGGAGGAATAAAAATTCTTTGTGGCCATGGAGGTTCAAATGCGGCGACTCCGGGCTATCTGCAAAGCAGGTGGTCGTCTTGAGATTAGTCGGCTTGCATAGCGGGTTAGGTATCCAGGTTAATCAAAAAAAAATTATCATTAGTTGTTACACCCACTCTAATTTTAGTATAGAATTTAAGAACTGTTTGGTTAGTTTTCTGTTAAGGTTTTTATATTAATTTGTCTGTATAGATTTGAAAGGTTTTTAAATAAAAAAAAATTAATTTATGTGTATATTGGTTGGTTTTTCTCTTAAATTTTGTAAAATATGTTTTGAATAAATAAAAAATTAATTTAAAAAACCCAATTAATTCCTTAACTTGTTACGATGGCTTTTGAATTATTCAACGATCCATTTTTGACTAATATTTTTTAGTTTTTAAACCATTACGTAGGGTTGATCCAAGTCAACTTTATATATTACTAGTCAATGGAAGCTTCTATTTTATTTAATTATTTAATAATTAAAAAACGTTTTTATTACAAGTTGGTGAAAATTGACAAATTAACAAATCAAATACTCGTTTTTCCTTTTCATTCTTCCCATCAAGTTCCTTCCTTTCGAACCGATTCATCATTCTCTCATTCACCGGTTTCTTATCGATCGAACCCAACCACCATGACAACCCGTCTCCACCCGACCCCAACCCTCTTCGTGTCTGCGGTGATTCTAGCCATCGTTGTTCGTTTTCCGGCCATCCGGTGCCAAGGTACTTCACGATATGATGCTTGTGGTGAGTCGATCGAGTGTGGGAACGATCGACTCGAGTACCCGTTTTGGGGGTCAGGCCGTCCTGCCTATTGTGGCCACTCGGGTTTTCAGCTCACTTGCCAATCCAGTGTTTTCATACTCAACTACGAATCGGTAGACTATCGAGTCTTACGAATGGWTACCAGTACACAAGTAATCACCATTGCTAGAAATGATCTTTATACCGACTCTTGCCCTCGATATCTCTACAACACCACCTACAACTCGACACTCTTCAACGACGATAATTTTGACCAAGAGAATGTATCCTTGTACTACGGGTGTAATTCTACTCTAACAACGGTGACGTTGCCATTTGCTGGTTACATATTTGAGTGTAATGTGAATGACACCCAAACTGACAGTTACTTCTATAGAACGAGTCTGGTAAACAGCAACTTGATCAACTCCTTTCAATTGGTTTCGTGCAACAATCATATCACTGTACCCGTGAATCAAACTTCGGCCACTCAATTGGGGTTGCCCACTGCTACAACGAGTCAGCTAAGATCAGCTCTGACTTCTGGTTTCAATCTACGGTGGACGGTGTATAAAGACGAGTGTGATCGGTGTATGCGGTCCGAAGGTCGATGTGGGTCCAATTCGACTTCTGGGGAGTCGTTTGCTTGTTATTGTGCTAGCGGGGAATTCTCGCGAACTTGTAACAATTCGAATGAAGAAGGTAAGTGATTTTTAATTTCCAACGTTGTAGGTCCATATTCCCCTTAGATTATGAACATTTTCTTGATCTGTAGATCATAATTAACATAGTAGATAAGATTAACGTTGCATACATATACATATACATATACATATACATATACATATACAGAAAGA
The DNA here is from genome assembly GCF_001531365.2 of Cynara cardunculus var. scolymus. Classification (NCBI taxonomy): domain Eukaryota; kingdom Viridiplantae; phylum Streptophyta; class Magnoliopsida; order Asterales; family Asteraceae; genus Cynara; species Cynara cardunculus. Next base: position 24,287,093 of record NC_037537.1, read on the forward strand.
TTCTTTCCATGTTACATGATACAAAAAATAAAATGAAATTAATTGTTGTTAGGTCAGCCTTTTGAATTATTCGGTGGGTGTATGTTTTTGACCACTTCCTTTTAATTTTTAAATTACTTTGTGTCCCTGTTTTTGCCATTGAGAATCAAGTTTACACATAACTCGATAGGGGTCTATATTCCGTTTACACCACCCTTTATCATATTTATTTACTGTACCCAAGAAAGATTATATAAAATAACATAGAATACACTTCTTTTATCGGATACCTGTTAATCGGATAAGAATCACCATCATCATAACTTACTGGGTAAGATTTTGGTCAATAAGATGCACCCTCTCATCACGAGGAGAGAGAAGGAAACCTTCTCAATCAAGACGGAGGGAKGTCACATAGGTCCTTCTAGCTGAGCTTGTTGATAAGGAGTCAAAATCTAAAGACTTCTGATATTGATATTACGGTGTTCGATTCGTTTTCTGTTAAGACCTGTATGGATATAACTGTCTGTATTGATATAGTTGTCTGTATATTAACAGATAAGTTGTTGTTCGGTTGTTGTGCTGAATAAACAGTCTGAATGTCAGAAATGACCATTTTACCCCCGGTCTTTATTTTTGTCCGAATAAAACAACAGTTTGATAAAAATGTTGAACACATGACTTATAGTTATAAAAAATTATCAATTTAAAAGTTTTTTTAAATAAAAACAGCTTGATTAACATAATTATGAGTTAAATGTTATAATCAAAACAATATTAATAAGTCCTTATAATAAAAACCCAAGTCAACTTTTTGTCGGTTTTCATAAGTCAATTTGCAATATAGCACATGGATTTGTAGTAGTAGATTTGCAATATAGTAAATGGAATTGCAAGCAAATGGATCTTTCAATCAGAACTCAACTACTAAACGTCTAGAAATACCTCGTTGCTGCTATTGCTTGGGTCTCATGGTCGCCGGTGGCGGCGTTCAGGCGAAGACGTTTGCTGCTGCTAGGAGGGTGAAGGGAGACGGCCGATGAGAGGAGTTTGACAATTGAAATCGATGCTCCTGTGTTCCGTTTGACTGATGAGTTTGAAACTGTACGGGTGGTTGTGGCGGTGGTGGTTGGAGGCGGAGGGAGTTGGGACTCGTTACAGGGAATGGATCGTTGAATAAGGCGAGGTTGACGATGAATGGTGCAATTTTGGGGGAAAAGAGGGAAAGGGTAGATTTGAAATAAATGGTTGTATAAGTGGCCGAGTCCATAGGACTCAACTTTTCTGGCTGACCGGTTAAGCCATCGGCTAATCGAATAAGCCAGAAGTGAACAATAGTATATGACTGACCTAATAAGCCATTCAGACTTAACAACCCATTAAATCATTACCGAACAGCCCCTAAGTGTCTCTTACCCATTACTAAACAATAACTATTTAGTTTCTTGTTAAGAGATGGTAAATGTTTGGTGTAGGTCGATCCCAAATACCCCACTCTATTTGACAATCTATTTTTAATTTGTTTTAAACATTTATTAATGAATGTATGTTTACGATACTTTACTTTATTATGATCTATTTATCATAAGAATGTCCGGATCGTTTTGCAACAGTAGGACATGTAACCCACAAGGTGTTCGACGTTTTGCCTTCTGAGATAACATGACTCAAAACCAACCACTAATTACTGGAATGACTTGCATACTCGTCAATTTCGTTGTATTTCCTAAGTGGGATCGTTTACTTGTGAATTTTAAGTAAATGTTTTGATGGAAAGATGTTACTTAAAAGAGGTCTGGTCTCAGTATAAGGAATATTGCGAGGATCTAACATTTTGTTGAAATTTTGTATATTTGCAGGGAGTTCCAAGAATGGGTCTCTGATCATAAGTATGGATTCCATTCTATCACTAAATAGACTCTAATTTCTTCCTTTAATCATTGTTTCAAGAAACTAAATTTATTCTTTTATCTTCGAATTCTAGTCCTTCCAGTCATTGGAGCGATTCTTGTTGCCATTGGGATCGTATTTGCCATCTTTGTCTGCAGAAAGAAGAAAAGGCGTGCGATTAAAGAAGCATCACCTGGCCAAACCGAAACCAAAGCCATTCTAACTATTGATTCGAGCAAAACATCAACCACCGACACTCAATCTAATTTCACTTCCAGCATTCCTTCGTATCCGTCGTCGAAATCATCTAAAGATTTTGCGAAAAGCTCCTATTTTGGAGCTCATGTTTTTAGCTACGAGGAACTAGAAGTAGCTACCGATAACTTCAATGGTTCAAGAGAACTTGGAGATGGCGGTTTTGGAACTGTGTACTATGGTAATACTATAAACCCTTGTATTTTATCGTCAAAATCTTGGCATTTACGTACACCACTACAATAAAATTGGCTTTATAGGATATCAAAAACAAATGTTTAGGACAATTAGGATAATTTATTTCAAAAATCTTCCAAAAAACTTGTTAGGAAAGCCAAAAACTTCGTATCAACCTATCGTAACACTTCTACATAGATATTTAGACATATTTGATGTTCTATAAAACAAATTTTGCAGTACTGTACAAGCCTTTTGTTCAACTCTTTCGATATTGTTTTCAGGTAAGCTTCTTGATGGTCGAGAAGTTGCTGTCAAACGTTTATACGAGAACAATTTCAAACGCGTAGAGCAGTTCATGAACGAAGTTGCGATCTTGATGGGTTTAGGTCATGAAAACCTAGTGAAATTATATGGCTGTACATCAAAGAGAAGCAAAGAACTACTTCTAGTTTATGAATACATCCCCAATGGCACAGTAGCAGATCATCTTCATGGAAAACTAGCAAACTCAAACTCCTGTCTGTTTTCATGGTCGGTCCGCCTCAATATCGCCATGGAAACAGCCGAAGCCCTAGCTTATCTACACAAAAAAGACATCATACATCGTGACGTGAAAACCAACAACATTCTTTTAGATAAAAGTTTCCGAGTTAAAGTTGCAGATTTCGGGTTATCAAGATTGTTCCCAAACGACGCGACTCATGTTTCGACCGCCCCACAAGGAACGCCGGGATATGTTGATCCTGAATACTATCAATGCTATCAATTGACCGATAAGAGTGATGTTTATAGCTTTGGGGTGGTCTTGTTTGAGCTCATATCTTCGTTACGAGCCGTTGATACAGACCGACACAGGCTCGATATAAACTTGGCGACTATGGCTATGACAAAGGTCCAGAACCATTTGTTGGATGAGTTGGTTGATAAGAGTATTGGGTTTGAGAGTAATGGGTCGGTGAGGAGGATGGTGACTTTGGTGGCGGAGCTGGCTTTCCGGTGTGTGCAACAGGAGAAGGATATGAGGCCGACGATGAAAGAAGTGGTGGAAACTTTAAGGGGAATTCAGAATGATGATATGAATGCTCAGAAACCGGAGGTGCTTGATATTGTGGTGGACGACGGTGGAGTATTAATGTCGCCGGAATTTGGGGTTACTAACAAATTGGTTGACGGTACCGTACCGAATTCTTCCGATGGCTGATCGGAGTTTTATATGACAGTTGGTTCTGAAGGGAATGTAAATAGTAACAGTTTTAGAGGTACTAAAATTTTAAATATTTGTTTTCAGGATCTATCTTTAATTAGTTGTGGAGATCATTAACTCTTAATTTATTTTGAAACGTAAAAGAACTCTTTTATTAATTGAATATATATATATATATATATATATATATATATATAATTCATATCACTACTTAGAAATAGAGTATCAGTAAAGTTGTGTTTGGCACATGGGACGAGTAAAGTTGTGTTTGGCATATGGGACGAGACAGAATAGGACGGGACAAATCTCAGTGTCTCATGTTTGGTGTAGCATGGGACAGAACAAGAATTCATTGTACCACGTTTGGCACGGCATGGGACAGCGACAAGAACTGGGACAAGGTGGAACAGCATGAGACAAAAAAGGTTTTTCTTGTTTCATTAAAATAAGTAGAACAAGATGGGACAAGAATGAGACTGAAACTAAAATATTACTAATCTACCCGAGTTTGATATATAACCTTAATATGGTACTTGTTTTAATGGTTATCACTGCTTGTTTCGGCCGCCGCCACTACTACCGACGGTCACTGACGGCTACCTCCACCTCCTCGTCCACTACAACAACATCCTCCACCGCCTCTACAACCACCGTCCACCAAGTCCATTGCCACTTCTACCATAGTCGACCACCGACCATCATCGTCCATTGCCACCACCACTACCGTCGTTCTCCACCTTCAACTCCTCATCTACTGCAACAACCTCCTCCACGACCAACATCGACCACCACCATTCATTGCCACCTCACCTCCACTTTAACCACCACCACCACTATCTTCACTACATCAACCACAACTACCTCCTCCACCATTGTCAACCGCCATCGCCACCACAATCTACCATCTTCATGTCTTCTATAACCACCGTCGTCCATCAAGCACCACTGCCTCTATCTCCATAACCACTGTCGGCCACCGACCACCATCGTCCATTGCCACTACTACCGTCGGCCACCACCACCTCTACCATAACCAAAACCACTTCCACCACCACCACTACTACCATCAATTATATCAAAATTTTCATTCAAATTTGGTACAAATATGAAATTATGTACAAATATTTATTCTTTAATTATTTACTTTATTTGTGTTAATTGTAACTATTATATAATATTTAAAATCATCAAATAACTTTTTGGGGTAACTTGTCTAGTTCTGTCCCGTCCAGTTATAATTTTACCAAACACCAGACATACTCTTGTTATTTCAGTCATGTTTCGTCCTGTCCTGTCATGTTCAGTCCTGTCCAATTATGTCTGCGTACCAAACGCTAATGGTTATTAGCGACAAATAGGCTAATTTTTGTAGCCGACATTATTACTTACATATATATTGTATCACTAGTGGTATACCTGAGTGATGTAGCGCGGGTGAATCACAAGTTTGAAACATTAATTTAGCCTTGAATCATGAGTTTGTGTGGTTATTTTACAAGTCAACTAATATATAAAGTTGAAGGTTAATATGGTGTATTAGCAAGATCAATTGGAAAAATAATTGCACACATGTTGAGTTTCTAAACCCATATAAAGTTGAAGGGTTGGGGTGGGGTACATATAGTATCTGAAACTCTTTCTGATATTGTTGCTTCAAAATTCAGTTTACTTCAAGGGAAAAAAGAGCTTTGAATTTGAATTTGGGTTCAAAATAAGAAACAAACAAAGTGTCAAACAAATTTGGGAAGACCAAACATATCTTTTTCATGTAAATATGGCTTACTTAAATATGAAACTTTGACTAAACAAATTATGCTTTAAGCATTTGTACATTATGCATAATAGTTTGTACTTAAGAGATTTTTGAATCTTTTGCATAAATTGATAGTACTTTATGCTTTAAGACTTGTAATTAAGACTTTTGGTCTAAATGCTTATTAATGTAGTGTATATATATATATATATATGTAATTAAGACTTTTGGTCTAAATGCTTATTAATGTAGTGTATATATA